>NC_086325.1:37574449-37878949 GCF_036172605.1 Pelobates fuscus
GCATATTTAATTTAAACGATTCCCTGGTGGTCCATTGGTGCGCACCAGCAGTAGGTGCAGTCAGATCATATCCCTTGTGGTTCCGGTGCTCAGTTAGTGAGTCAGGGGACAGGCTCAGAGATTCTCAGCCTGCGCTCTAACAACATTGAAAGTCGGAGCCGCAAAGGAGTGGGTATGGCAAAGAGCTACTAATTAGCATAATATCAATATCCGTTATAAAACCAGGAAAAGGTGGCCATGGATGGTGAGCTAATTCAGGGGTGCAATGGGCCACTTGACTGGATTTGCCCCCCAGGCCTGAGGCTGCCAGCCCTCCCCTGAAAACTGTTATGTAAAAAAAAAAAGCAATTGACAATAGTGAGTGCATGTTTAATAATTTCACATATAAAGTAACACAGTACAGGATCCGATGTCATCATACAATTATTACTGATGATATTAGCGCTATTATGTGTGATGACAACAGCAATGTATATGGGTATATCAAGGTAGCAATTGTATATAAATAATTAAAAATATGGAAGTCTATGTGTAACTTGGATGAAACTTTTTCCTGTAAATACAAAATTAGATTTTTATATTTACAAAAACCCTTAACTTTGAGTTTTACTCAATTTAACAGAACTCGCTGGTCAACAACATAGGTTGACATAGGATTTGGAGTCATACTCATGTTGTCGTTTTCTCCCTGTTCAAATCCCTTTAGTCTTGCTTAAATTAAAAAAAAGAAAAAGAGTTTTAACGCATAATTCTCTTTCTGCAGCATATCCCGCTACCTTAACCACTCTCACTCTTTTTTTACAAAGGAACTGATTTATTATTTGATTATTAATAGTGCACCAAAAATATTCTGTAGAGCTTTACAATTATAGAAAGGGGATATGAAGAGGGCTCAGCTCCAATGGTTACATTCTATGAAGAATTGAGAAGATTATTAAAATTGTATTATTTATATAGCGCCAGCAAATTCCATAGTGCTGTACAATGAGAGGACTAACAGACTTGTAATACAGATATGTATTTGTAACCACACAAGTTGTACACACAGGAACAAAAGGGTTGAGGGCCCTGCTCAATGAGCTTACATGCTAGAGGGAGTAGGGTATAGTGACACAAAGGGTAAAAGTAGGGGTATCAAAGTAGGTGGATAGAAAAGTATTCAATGAGAACTTAGTAGGTTACTTTGACAGCTGCAGGAAAGGAGTCAGGGTGTGGGGTTGAAAAGCTGTAAACTGTTTGAGTGATACACAATCCTGAAGAAGGGCGTTTTCAATGATTTTATGAAGGAATGGAGTCTGGGTGAAAGTCTAATGAAGAAGGGGATGGAGTTCCACAGAAAAGGTGCAGCCCTGGAGATGTCTTGGAGGTGAGCATCAGATTTGGGAGTACGGACAGAGGATAGACGTAGGTCTTCGGCAGAGCGCATGGACCTAGACAAGACATACTTGTGCATAAAGGATGATAGGTAGGTTTGAGCAGCATTATGTAGAAACTTGTAAGCAAGCACTAGAATATTTAATTAATCACTGTATCTTACTGGTAGCCAATGCAGGGACTGATAGAGTGGGAGTCGTGGGAGATGCGGGAGGACAGGAAGATGAGATAGGTGGATATATGGTGTTACGTATCTTGCCAAAGGACACTTACTTATATATTCAGCTCAGCTAATGAGAAATCAGTGTAAGCTGATTGGCGGACTTGCCTCCACCCCAACAGCCAGTCCTTATCCTCTTATTATATGTATAATATGTCAAAGCTGTATTAATGGTGAAAAGTAAAATAATGAGATTTGGATGTTCCGAAAAACACATCATGGATTTGAGGCCAGAATCTTTCATATGCACTTAAGTTATGTTGGTGCTGGAGTATGACTTGAGTTTCTTTTTTAGAAAAATGGCTAAAGCACTGCCCAGTCAAGGCAATATGCTATAGCAAAGCAAATTACTAACCTGTCAGATTCCTAAATACTTAGTATTAACAGTAACAGTAGTAATATTATCAAAACTGCTAATCAAAATATATATATATATATATATATATATATATATATATATATATATATATATATATATAGATGTAAAAAACAGATAACATTCGTATCTTGTAATACCTTTTTTATTGGACTAACAGGATTTTTTAATGACAAGCTTTCGGGATAACCTCCCTTTCTCAAGTCTGAAGCATTTCTGAGCAAGACGACACATAGAATTCAAAGTTGAGTTGTGATACAGGGGTTAAAGCGACATGAGTGCAGATAAGACACAGGTTTGTTAGAAAATAGACACCAAACAAAACAGAAAACAAACCTGTGTCTTATCAGCACTCATGTCGCTTTTACCCCTGTATCACAACTCAACTTTGAATTCTATGTGTAGTATTGCTCAGAAATGCTTCAGACTTGAGAAAGGGAGGTTATCCCGAAAGCTTGTCATTAAAAAATTATGTTAGTCCAATAAAAAAGGTATTACAAGATACGAATTTTATCTGTTTTTTACATCTACATCACTGGACTAATACAGCTACAATCTCTACTTGAACACTATATATATATATTTATATATATTTATATAATTTAGACACTCCCCTGGGTATTTATCTAAGAGCATCTAAGAGCATCTTAAAAGTTCTTATTTAACAATTTTATTACCATCCTCTTCCAAACCTACTTTTACCTTTTCGGGCATTGCTATAGTGCTAATGCTAAGCCATATTTATAACAGTAGAAACATGTAAGAGGCTACATTTGGTATATAGCCTGTAAATACAAAAACTTGTTAAAATCCAAATATATCTCAAACTTAGCAGATGAATATATTATAACATACTTTACTTTAGCTGAATGAGTTCTCTACGATTTATAATAAGCACAACTGATTTAAAAAATGTTAAAATGTTTCCAATATTTTTTCCATATTCTAAATAAAGTTATATCAGATATACAAAAAAGGTAAATTACTAACAGTGACTGAATACATAGCAAAAATGTAAGAATTCTAATTGTCCTTAAGGTACAAAAACAGCCACGGTAACGAAGGGGTTAGCTTTTGTTATATTCTATAATAAGTAAACAATTTATATTTTTTGTGATACATTGATGCAAATTACAAGAATACAGGTTTTATTGATCCTTTTCTTCTTAATTCACCAAATTTCCTGAAAAATAACATGGCCAACAACACTAATTCACTTGGCTAATACCGCATATATTAATTGAACGCACACTTAATCAAACACAACATAGTGGAGCCACCTGAACAAAAGCTTAATGAAATAGATTGATTATTTGTACTTCAACATATCAACTAAGGGGAATTCGACTTTTTCTTCTTTGAAGAGTAATTGTAGATCAATACGTTTGAAACATCAGCCAGAGTTAATATTGTATTTTATTAAGAATTACTTTTGTAGAACTCATTGGACAACCTCTTCAGTCAGTGAGAGGGGAAGGCCTAATCATGAATACTGTACTTGACTAAAATTCTAGCAATCAGTTAAATTAACAAATGCTATATTGGCCTGGAAAACACTATAAAGAAAGAATTACTTCTACACAATAGTCTTGCTATTGTGTTCAGCCCATCATGGAAGCAGTTAAATGTGACTTCTGATTAAAAAGAATACTTCAAGCACCATAACCACTAGTGTAGTTGTTATTGTGCCAGGAGAGCTATTCCTTGGTAAGTAGTCAAACCATTTTAGAACAGATTAACAACTTACCTGGGTCTCCCAAACACTCACTCCATTCTGGGTGACATTGAGGAGTTAACCATTGACAACGTTTATTTAATTGATGTGAAATGCATTTATATGGCATGTCTCTCCACCCCCTCTTTTTTACTGTTGATCTGTCAATATCGCAACATACTTTTTTATTTAAATGGGCATTGAATAACCCGTGTTCTGCTCACAGGGGGATACGTGGGGAACTGCCCCGGGGCGCGGCCCAGAGTGAAGGAGATCCCCCCACCTCTTTTTTTTTCTGTTCTTCTTCTCTCTCCTCTCACTTTCCTCCTCTTCTTCTTTCCTCCCCTCAACTCGAGCCCCCATCTTACCAAACACGCACTCACTGTGGTCAGATCCCACTCCAGTGAAGGTCGCTCTGCAAACTAATCTAACTAGAACCCAACAAGGGGTGTGGACGAATAAAACCTACCTAGCCCCCGACATATGTCACTCCAATAACACGGAGAGAACATCCCGACGATCACCGCACGTATATACATACAAATTAGAGCCACCGGAAGACAATGATCGTCCTGCCATGACCACGGACACCCACACCACTACATAGCCATCAGATCTAGTGACAGACCTGATCCACTGACGTAGCTGAACACCTGACACACGGTCAATCATGCCATAAGGTGGAAGCACACAAATTTTGCATAATTCTTGAAACACTGCAGACACCCATACTATTGTGTTGCATGATCCCCGAACCCATCCAGAAAACCCACCCTTGATGTCTAGCATCCAATATTATTCATGTCATTTGATTTGTTTATTAGGTTAAACTATGCTAATCCTGTATTAACCCCAAAACCCTGTTTTTGTCTGCCTGTCATGACTACTTTGATGCGATATAAAAATAAAGATTGTCAAAAAATAAATGGGCATTGAATAAATAGAAGATTTATATATTATTACTGCATTGTCATTACTATTTTTCTCATGGTGGAGTGCAATATTTGTTTTAATTTTTTTGGATGTTGTGATTGGGAATCTATTAGCATCTTTATCAACATTTTGCTTTTTCTGTATAGCATTTTATTCCAGCATCTTGCTATGGGGAAACAGTTTAATAGATATTTATTGCCGAGTTAAGTCTGTCTCAGATGCGGCTCTCAACCAATGAGCATGGTCCCAAATAACCCTGTTCAGCTCTGTAGTACTAACATGATTCTACTAAAGGAAAAGACTGGATGCAGGGTATGCATCCGGTGGGACCCAGGTAAGTTGTCAAACCATACTAAAACACTTTGACTACTATTACCATAACCACCACCAGTGCACTCTTGGCACCATAACCACTACAGTTGGGTATGGTATAACATGATATGGGGCAGCTTAGGGTTAGGGTTAGGGAATGTGTAGTAAGGGGTGGAGTATAATACAGTGTTAGCAAAAAAATTATAAAGCTTCAAGGGGCACGTTAAGCAACATGACCACTACAGCTTGCAATAGTGGTTGTGTCGCCTACAGTGTCCTGACTCATTCCTTCAGGGTTATGTTAAAGAAGTACTTAAAGATCTCAAACAACTTTGGCTTAGTTAAGTAGTTTTGGTATAAAGATCCCACCCCTGAAGTCTCACTGCTCTATTACCTGTTACTTAAGAGTTAAATCACTATGTTTATGCCACCCAGCCATACCTGCCATGGCAGGAGCATGATTTATACATCAAAACTACTCAAAGTTGTTTTGGTGCTTAAAATGCCCCTTAAAACTATTCAGGAAAGCTTGAGCTTAAACTGTGGCTCTTCCCCAATTCCTCCACCCCACCTAGAGATAGCCGTTCATCAGCTGCACTGATAATGTAAAATTAAAATTTCTGCATTTTATCCAATCTGGATGGATGGTGTTGATTGACAGAGAGTGAAAGTGCTAGGAAAGATTAGAAAGAGCTTATATAAAACTTTTTTAAATGAATCAACAAACAATGCAACTGGTGCCAAGATTCTCTAAGCAACATTACCTTAACCTATGTAAGGCAACTCATTGAATCAACTTTTTTCCAGTAGACTTGCGAATAGAGAGAAAATGCAGCTCGGGCGAACCAATTTTTTTTCAAAAAATAGGCAATTTTTCAGGACACCTGAATTTCAGCCGAATGTCGGTTTAGCTCTGCAGACTTTTGGTACCTAGAATCCAATTTAGAAACCAAAAAGGGTGCAAAACTGCAAATATTATAAATATACGTATTGCAGTACACTGATAAAAGAATGTTCCTGCCATTTTGGTCCATAGATCAAATGAGAAAAAAAGTTACCAATATAGGGAAAAACAGGAGAAGCAGTAAAAAAAAAAAAAAAAAAAAAAAGATAATTAATTGGTTTGTGTTTCAGGTTTATGAATTTTACCTCAATTTAATAAGTTTGCCAATTTATCCAGTAATGTTAGAACCCCTTTTCAAATTATTTATCAAATAAGTCATCATCATTGGCACTAGAAAAAGTGCAGAGGCGGGCTACAAAATTCATAAAAGGAATGGAACGTATCAGCTATGAAGAAAGGTTAACAAATTTAAACCTATTTAGTTTAGAAAAACGTCGCCTGAGAGGGGATATGATAACATTATACAAATATATTCGGGGCCAATACAAACCATTGTGTGGAAATCTATTCACAAACCGGACTTTACATAGGACACGAGGCCATGCGTTTAGACTGGAAGAAAGAAGATTTTGTCTAAGGCAAAGGAAAGGTTTTTTTACTGTAAGAACAATCAGGATGTGGAATTCTCTGCCTGAAGAAGTGGTTTTATCAGAGTCCATACAGATGTTTAAACAGCTACTAGATGCATACTTGCAAAGACAGAATATTCAAGGATATAATCTTTCAATGTAGGGTAATAACTGCTTGATTCAAGGATAAATCTGACTGCCATTCTGGGGTCAAGAAGGAATTTTTTGTCCTAGCTTGTTGCAAAATTGTGCTTCAAACTGGGGTTTTTTTTGTTTTTTTTGCCTTTTGGATCAACAGCAAAAAACAGGTGTGAGGAAGGCTGAACTTGATGGACGCAAGTCTCTTTTCAGCTATCTAACTATGTAACTATGTAATTAAGGTCTATGGGAATTTATGTAGAAAATGAATTTCGATTGTTTTTCCAACAGATTTGAATCATTTGGAAAGAAAATTAAATAAAGACATTATTATTGAAACTTTACAAAAACTCGGAAAAGGCAAATTTGGAGATATTTTTATTTTAGTGAGTGTTATATATGGTTTTTTTTTCTTACTTACAAAAACACTCATCCACTTTATGAAATATGAACATTGCCTGTAAAAATGAGTAGAAACTTACTGCAAAATATAAAATAAATAGTTGAAAAATGCTGCAAGTCATTTATGCTCCCAGTTCAGGTACTTTGGACTTGAAGTTGAAAGTTACTTTGCATTCACTGTTAATTCCCCACCATTTTCACTTCAGTAAATAACCCTGTTAGATGCAGCAAATCAATCAGTTGGAAAACTAAAACAGGTTGGTCTGTAATTTGACCCAGTACATTTTTAAAATCATAGCTAAGAAGATCTGAATATTGATGTGCCTGTAAGATGTAGTTGTGTTTTAATTTTTCTTATTTTATTACAACGTTATCTTCAGTAGTAAAGATTAGGTTTATGAAATCCACAGCAAAAATAAATGTTAAAATTAAATTTAAAAAATGGTCAAACAATTACTGCATAAAAAATATCAAGCACATTATTTGAAAAGTCGTAAGCCTTTGTGAGATAATTTTAATTGATGATGAGCTGCTAAAATGCTCCAACACAGTATACTCAGGGGTTATTGCTGTACTTAGGAGGTATGTAGCTAATTTCATTTGATATATAATAAAAAAGAAAGCCTTATATACCCATTAAAAACATTATATAATAGGTACATGCAAGAAATGAGAGAGAAATAATATTACAGAGCAAAAAAGACACAAAAGCTGTTGTTGTTGTTAATGGGTTGTGATTGAATGTTAGGATGGCATGGATTAATAGTGGTCTTTAAGGGGTTACAGTAAATACATTGCAACCTAAATACTAAAGAAAAAAAGCTCAGCAGAGATCAATAAATTGTTGTTTTTTGTTGAATGTTCCATATTTTTCCGTAGCACTCAAATTGCCCTTTTCATTGTGTTGACAATTGTTGCTCCAGATCGACCACCTAGACACAGCTAACTAGAATTGTCACATTATTTTCTACAGACATCATGCATGGATGTTTTCTTTGAATATCTACTCACAGATTAGACTCAATAGTATAAAACCGTTATCATTTATCGAGCCAATTTACTATAATAACAATCTTTGAAACCACCGAGTACAAAAATCAAATAAATATTATGGGTTGCATTCCCTCAATAGCCGTCCAAGGTCTTACATCTTCAAATTAAAAAAAAAAAAAAAACTTCCCTTCACAGAATACCAAACAATGCACTTGAAAACATTTGACAATTGCTGTGTGAAAGACAGTGGCATTAAATAGGATTACTGCTTAAATGAGACTATTTTAAAAAAATAATATTATTTCACTCTACCATTAAAAAAACTTTGCACAAACCAGGTAGATGAAAAGGAAATCCATTAAACAAACGAGCAATGTAATTTTATTTTTCAAACTATTTTTATATCCTCAAGAATAATTATTTTGTATAGCTATTGTCTTAGCAAAGAGACCCAGAACAATTGCTACTTATACCTTCTAGCTAATTGTTACTTTTAGAACTATGCAAGATGCTAATGTATGTGTTATTCATTAATTCTCAATGAATATGTAATTTTGGCTTTAGAATTTTCTCTTTGTTCCTAATCATGAATTACATGTAAAAACAAAATACCAATGTGGTACAATCTATATTACCAATGCTCAGTTCATTGGAAAAGGGGACATCTGGGGCTTCATTCTGAAGTGTGGTAGAGGAGTAAGAAGATGATCTAAATGGCATCAGTGAAATTTGGTGGGATTAAACCCATGATGTGGCAAACATTCTAACAAGTTATTTAATCTATAATCACCAATATTGAGTTTCATCTTTTTTATGAGATGCTTTGTTTTCATTAAAGGTTATCTAAAAGATTTGGAAATTACAGGCACAGAGTTCAGGTCACATGGACCCCCCTGGAGTTTCCCATGCACAATACCCACCACTAGAGGTTCACGGTTTATACAACAAGGGGAGTGCTCACACATGATAGAGAATAGCTGACCCTATATTGCCTAAATCGGCACCTGGGCTCACAGACCCCAATAACCTTGCTGTCCATCCCCATACTATAGACATGCCACAATAACACACCAGACCTCCAACTAACAGCTCTCACCAGGCCACCACCATCTCCTCAGGATCGAGGGTAATAGTATTGCAATCGGGACCATTACAAAAGCTACAGCCCTACACTCTTCCCACTCTACCCTACACACAACCCACTTACGAATTGAGTAATCACACGCAGCTTACCTATTGAATCCCATTACCACACACATTAGGCACACTGCTATTGTTTAACCATGTTTGATTAAAATGTGCAATTGTTCATACAGTGCTTAACAATTGCAAGATGCTGACTTCTAAATGTTTAATGAGTGCATTTGCCCTACTCTTTACCACTGCAATGCACAAGAAAAATAAAGAATGTAAAATGTATTGTTTTAGCAAATAACATCATAAGTCAGTTCAGAAAAGGCAAAGTCAGGACAAAAATCACAATAAGGAAGAGAATTGGGATCTAGATTTGGGCATTCAGTTTTAAATGAATTGTTATTTGTTTAAAATTTGGGCGATCTGAAATTAAGCTAAAATCTCAAACTCCAAAATGCTATATGGGCAAATCATGAAACAAACAAAATGGACAATGAACAAAACCATGTATATATACAGCCATTGGAAAAAGAAAGTACACCCTCTATGAATTCTATAGTTTTGCATATCAGGACAAATTAACAATCATCTGTTCCTCATAAAGTCTTACAATTAGGTAAATACAAGCTTAGATCAACAACAACACATGATACGGTCAGGGCCGGACTGGGAACTAAAATCAGCCCTGGAAAAAAATTCTATACCAGCCCAATAATGCGTCGCGACAGCATAGTGTGCTGATATAGAGGGTGAAAAAATAAATTGAAATTGAAAACTCTTACTCCAACGAAGGAACGCATATAGGGCGTCAAAATAAACAAAAGAGCGCCTTTTTTTTAAGTAGACGTACATTTGCATGTAATCAATGTTTCAGTACAACTACTTTGGCCTATTAAGGACATTTTAGTAATGGTACTGAAATGCTGAATGTCTGCAGTTGCACAACTAAAAAAATGAAGTGATCTGGTTAATTTTGAAGTTCTATGGGTGCGCTCTTCACTTTGAATATGTTATTGTGCATGAGTATGCAACTAGCAACAAGACAGGGCCAATACGTGCTCATTACACACACACGTGTATATATATATATATATATATATATATATATATATATATATAAAAATATGTATCTTGGCACTCACCCTTTCCAAAACAAATGGTTTCAATGCCTAGGTGCTATCCCACGTTGTAGAATATATATGAAGGAATAAGAGATGCACTCTCAGGTCTTGATAAATAATAAAATCGGTATTTTATTTTCCAAACAAGGTTAACATCCTGAGGAAGACCCTAAGGGGTCGAAACGTCGATCGGATAATGTTAACCTTGTTTGGAAAATAAAATACCGATTTTATTATTTATCAAGACCTGAGAGTGCATCTCTTATTCCTTCATATATATATATATATATGACATTTATGTGTGTATTATGCATATATAAATGTATATTACAATATGTGTAAATATTATAGGCATAGTTATATGTTACTAATACACACATCAATATACATGCATATATATGTGTGTATTACTGTCAGGATCACATCAATTTACGTCTATTACCTTTACCTCGTTTAGTGTATCTTGTCTCCAATTGTCTCCTTTTTTTTCTCTTACAGCGACCCTTGTACATCATTTACTTCATCCCAGTCCATGTGTGTTTCTTTTTACCCTTCTCCAGCCTCTGTATTTCTCTTTCCCCCAGCTCCTTTTGTGTTGTTCTTAGCCCCAGACACTTTGTCTCTTTCTCCCCTTCCAAATCTCATCTGTGTGTCTCTTTCTAACTCCAGACTCTGTGTGCCTCTTTCTCTTCTCCCAGCCACTCTCTATCTCTTTTTCCCCAGTCCAGCGTTGCCTCCCACAAATCTTGTGTCACTTTGTCCCCCTTCCCTACTGTATGTCTCTTTGTCACCCCAACAAACCTTCTGTGTGTCTCTCTTCCCCATCTCCTCCCTGTGTCTCTCTCTTACCCCTCTGTCTCTTTGTACCCCCATCCCCTGTGTCTCTCTATTACCCCATCTGTCTCTGTGTCCTCCTTCTCCGGTGTCTCTCTATTAACCCTCTCTTTGTCACCCCCATCCCCTGTTTCTCTATTACCCCTCTGTCTCTTTGTCCCCCCTTGCCCTATGTCTCTCTATTACCCCTCTGTCTCTTTGCCCCCCCCCCAACCTGGTGTCTTTCTATTACCCCTCAGTCTCTGTGTCCCCCCCTCTCCCTGTGTTTCTATTATTCCTCTATTTGTTTTCCCCCCTTCCCCTCTATTTGCCTACCCCATCTCCTCTATTTGCCTCTCCCCTTCCCCTCTATTTGCCCCCTTCCCCTCTATTTGCCTCTCCCCTTCCCCTCTATTTGCCTCTCCCCTTCTCCTCTATTTACCCCCCTTCCCCTCTATTTGTCTCCCCCTTCTCCTCTATTTACCCCCTTCCCCTCTATTTGCCTACCCCATCTCCTCTAGTTGCCTCTCCCCTTCCCCTCTATTTGCCCCCTTCCCCTCTATTTGCCTCTCCCCTTCCCCTCTATTTGCCTCTCCCCTTCTCCTCTATTTACCCCCCTTCCCCTCTATTTGTCTCCCCCTTCTCCTCTATTTACCCCCCTTCCCCTCTATTTGCCCCCCTTCCCCTCTATTTGTCTCCCCCATCCCCTCTATTTGCCTCTCCCCTTCCCCTCTATTTGTCTCCCCCTTCCCCTCTATTTACCCCCCTTCCCCTCTATTTGCCTCCCCCTTCTCCTCTATTTGCCCCCCTTCCCCTCTATTTGTCTCCCCCTTCTCCTCTATTTGCCCCGCCTTCCCCTCTATTTGCCCCCCCTTCCCCTCTATTTGCCTCCCTTCCCCTCTATTTGCCCCCCCTTCCCCTCTATTTGCCTCTCCCCTTCCCCTCTATTTGCCCCCCTCTCCTCTATTTGCCCCCCCTTCCCCTATATTTGTCCCCCCCTTCCCCTCTATTTGTCCCCCCCTTCCCCTCTATTTGTCCCCCCCTCCCCCTCCATTTGCCTCTCCCCTTCCCCTCTATTTACCCCCCGTCCCCTCTATTTGCCCCCCCCTTCCCCTCTATTTGTCCCCCCCTTCCCCTCTATTTGTCCCCCCCTTCCCCTCTATTTGTCCCCCCCTTCCCCTCTATTTGCCTCTCCCCTTCCCCTCTATTTACCCCCTTCCCCTCTATTTGCCCCCCTTCTCCTCTATTTGCCCCCCCCTTCCCCTCTATTTGCCTCTCGCCTTCCCCTCTATTTGCCTCTCCCCTTCCCCTCTATTTGCCCCCCCTTCCCCTCTATTTGCCCACCCTTCCCCTTCTGTGTACCTGCTTAACTTGTCACAGGAGGACTGAGGGAGGGGGCGGAGCCAACGACCATGCTCCCTCACGGTTCCCATAATTCCTAGCATCTACACATCATAGAGTAGTGATTACTCTATGATGTGGCTGAGCTGGGAATTATGGGAACCGCGAGGGAGCTTGGTAGTTAGCTCCGCCCCCTCCCTCAGTCCTCCTGTGCTGACAGCTATGCTGCTGTCAGTATCAGTGAGTGTGCCACCGGATCGCTTAGGCGGCCGCCCGGCTCCCTCACTGATACTGACAGCAGGTACAGCTGTCAGCACAGGAGATGGGGCCGCCGGCCACAAGGTAAGTATACACCCTCAGAGTGTGCCGCCGGACCGGCCACCCGGCGGCACCGACAATGCGGCCGGCGGCGCAATATTATTAAAATATAGGGAGCAGGACTCCCTCTCTCCCTCCAGCCCCCCAGGTGCCGCGGCCCACCGGGAAATTTCCCGGTATCCCGGTGGGCCAGTCCGGCCCTGGATACGGTGCACCATTTCATGATTTATTTAACAAAAATAAATAAAGCTAAAATGGAGAAGCTTACTGCTTTCATAAGAATTAAGAGGCTAAGTAGCAGACAAGTGCTGCTAATCAAATGCCCTTGGTTATTGTTAAATTTCCCCCTCTTATAATATTGTAAAGTGCTATGGAATCTGTTGGTGCTATATAAATGTCAATAATAATGATAATCTCAGGCTCTACAGGTCTCAGTGAGCATATTAAATGTTAAAGTTTCTGACAGTACAATTATAAAAGACTAAATAAATATAGTTTGTTTGGAAGAGTTGCCAGGAGAAAGCATTTTGGCAGCATGGTTTAGGTTTGCAAAGTTGCATCAGAACAAACCACAAGACTTCTGGAACAATGCCCTTTGGATAGATAAGACCAAAGTGGATATGTTTAGCCATACTGCGAAGCACTAGGATTGGTGAAAACCAAACACAGCGTACCAGCACAAACACTTCATACAAAATGTCAAGCACGGTGGTGGAGGGATGATGATTTGGGCTTGTTTTGCAGCCACGGGACCTGGGAACCTTTCCGTCACTAATTTGACCAACTCCTTTGTATACCAAAATATTCTCAAAGGTGATGCTATATGTCTGACAGCTCAAGTTTGGCCAAAATAATTTATGTAACAGGACAATGATTCCAAGCACACCAGCAAGTCTATGACAGAATGGCTTAAAAATAAAAGAATCTAGGTGTTCCTCCAACAATATGAGAGACTTACATACAGAAAATGATTAACAAGTTATTGCTGCTAAAGGTGGTTTTGCAAGCTATTGAATCATAAGGTGTACAAGGCTTCTCCATTTTGACTTTATTTGTTAAATAAATGATGACACAGTGTAACATGTCATGTATTGTTGTTCATCTGAGATTGTATTAACCTAATTAGACCTGCTAAGGAACAGAAGGTTGTTATTATGTCCTGATGTGTAAAAGCATAGACAGACAGATAGACAGACAGATAGACAGACAGATAGACAGACAGACAGACAGACAGACAGACAGACAGACAGACAGACAGACAGACAGACAGACAGACAGATAGATAGATAGATAGATAGATAGATAGATAGATAGATAGATAGATAGATAGATAGATAGATAGATAGATAGATAGATAGATAGATAGATAGATAGATAGATAGATAGGTAGGTAGATAGATAGATAGACAGACAGACAGATAGATAGACAGACAGACAGACATTCAGATAGATAGATAGATAGACAGATAGACAGATAGACAGATAGAAGGATAGATAGATAGATAGATAGATAGGTAGATAGGTAGATAGGTAGATAGATAGATAGATAGTTGAATGATCCTCTTCTTTTTATCTGTATTACTTCTTTTTACTTGATCTGTACTGCAAAATATATACATAACATTTATTTTTTTCCAGTAGGCTAATTTGACAATTTGCATTCCTATTTGGTTGATCTGTTATGGCCTCGTAAATAGTCTTCTAGAAAGATTTAATTTCTCTTCTTCTCTGCATCATTTCTCTATACTTATTGCTAGGTGCAAAGGATATTATAGCAATGAGTTACAAGGAGAATAATTCACTAAAAATCTTTTTTGGGGCTCTAAGAACTCACATGGACACTGATTTCAAGAAGATTTACAAGGTGCATTTTTAAAAAGCCCAAAAATTGTTTTTTCTTATATATATATTGTTTTTATCATATTTATGACATTCTCTATTCTTTCTTCACTTGTATGCTACATATATAGAGATATATAGAGTGTAATCCACTGCACACAGGGGTCTGATTCCTCAAGAACTGCATAGTTGTTATCAGTAACACGGTACTATATTCTTGTACGTGCTATTTCAAAAGGGCAGTATTTAGTTTATTTAGAATGTGTGCGTGTGTGTGTGTGCCTGTGTCTGATTTGTTTGAGGGTCTATAAGGGCTGTATGTTTAGCAATTCAAGCATTTCAAACACTATTTGCTGCAATATTGCTACATCTGCAAAATGTCCATTTTCAGTGTATCCATTCTTTATTAAAAAAAAATGTTTATAGAATACAAACATAACAAAACAAAGCAATTGAGAATGCTCAGTTTGATCAAGGTTCTACCCAGAAAGAATAGGTTATCCAAACATATTATCATAGCATCTGATGAAGATACAATCACAGCAACTCTTATAAATCATTGTTTACCTATTTGTACATCGGCCATAATCTCAGTTCACTCTGTTGATTATCAGGACTAATTATTCTGCATAATTAGGAGAGGTTTTTTTGTGTTTTTTTGCATACCATTTTTAATTCATTAGTGTTTTACAATAGTTGCAGTCAGGTCAACAGGAGCATGTAACCTGGAATCATAAAATGATATAGCCATATGGATCAGTTTCTTAATTTGAGTACAAGTTGGTTCTTAAAGGAACACTATAGCATTAGGAATGCAAACCTGTATTATTAAAGCTATAGTGTTGCTGTTCCTAGATCTATATTGTTACTCACCCCAGCATGCAATATATATATTTTTTAAATTATATCAGCGCTGGTCACCTGTCCATTTCCCATCATGTCAAGAAGGAGGCATGACCTTCTTTGTGATGGTCCAATCCAATGCCCGTTATAGAGGAACATTGGAAAGCAAATGTGTATGTGCCTGAGCGACTGACACATGCAAATTCAGGTATCCCCATAGTAAAGCACTGTATTTAATACTCTATGATATGTGCTTAGGGTTCCCATATAATACCATATAGCTAACATGCATATTTCCTATAGAATGTGTAGCAAGTTAGCGGTTGTTAAGAACTGTGCACCAGGTAAGAGGTTGGTGTTAAGTTTTAAAAATTAGCAGCAGTTGTTAAAGGAACACTATAAGGTCAGGAACAGAAACATGTATTACGGATCCTATAGTGATAAAACCACCATCTAGCCCCCCTGACCTCCCCTTGCCTACCTAAATATAGTAAAATCGTACTTGTATTTAAGTCTGCAGCTGCTGCTGCTGCCACTGACTTGCCTGCTGTCTGCTGACATCATCAGAAATAGTGGTCTTAGCCAATCACAATGCTTCCCCAGGCTGTGACTGTTAAAGAGTCAAAAGTCAAACTCAACCCTGGCCAATCAGCATCTCCTCAGGGAGGTGCATTGAATCAATGCATCTCTATGAGTAAAGTTCAGTGTCTCCATGCAGAGAGTGGAGATACTAAATGACAGTGCTGCCCCAGGGAGCACCTCTAGCAGCCATCTGAGGAGTGGCCAGTGGAGTTATCACTAGGATGTAATGTAAACAATGCATTCTCTCTGAACACAAAGTGTTTACTGCGCAAAGCATGAAGGGAATGATTCTACTCATCAGAACAAATACAATAAGCTGTAGTTGTTCTGCTGACTATAGTTTTTCTTTAACCCCTTAAGGACACATGACATGTGTGACATGTCATGATTCCCTTGTATTCCAGAAGTTTGGTCCTTAGGGGTTAAACAATAGCAACAAGGTTAGAAACCAATGGAAAATCAGGTGCTAATAAAAAGGTTAGTGGCTCCTGTAGAGATAAATGGGAGCCATTAACTGCAACTTAGCTACTGGTTTTAAATCACAGCAGCCTATAATTCCCTGTAGCTGCTTGTGAAATTCTAGTAACAGCCTGCTAGCAAGGTAACAATCATTTAGTGAATATAC
This sequence comes from Pelobates fuscus, assembly GCF_036172605.1. NCBI lineage: Eukaryota > Metazoa > Chordata > Amphibia > Anura > Pelobatidae > Pelobates > Pelobates fuscus. The sequence continues at coordinate 37,591,001 of NC_086325.1, forward strand.
TTCCTTATATTTCAGTCACTTCATAATAGTATGTGAAAAGCTAAAATGTATAAATGAAAAACAGTAATAAAGATATTATCACAATTTTTACGTTTAGTTGTAGAAAAGTGGAAAAGTGTCTACATCCACATCCCCCAACACACACATACAACTCTACAAGCAACCTACATAGACATGCAAAGCCCTCAAATGCAACATTTAACGGCTGCAGACAGTTCGAGAGACAACAGGACAGATAGAACACAAACATAATAGGAGTATGCGGCAGGAATAGATATGATGGAAAAAAGGCACAATGTTGGGGAACAGAGAAAAGAGACTGAAAGAAGATGGGAGATATGTGAGGCAAAGCAAAATAGATTTGTACCTAGAATTGTAAAAAGTCTTGCAACAGTCCTGGGGTAGCTAAGGGACGATAGCCACGCTAATGTAATTTGATCAATTAAAAGCATGGTATGATTTAGATGAAGTTATGTTCCCTCAGTGCTCTATGATTTACATTACAGGAACGCGTTAACTTTCCTAATTTAGATCTAAAAAGGAGGTTTTAAACTATTTGAATTTAGAAAATAACTATTTATCTGTGCTACTCATACCTGTTATCAGATATTGTTTTTAAAGTGGACATTAGGTTAGTGTGGGAGGATTTGGGATTACAATTTAAACTAAAAGATTGGTCTAGAATTATATCTGCTCTTAACCCCTTAACACCGCAGCCAAATGTACAAGTTGTGAACGAAACAAAACGTAAACAAAACCTGGCATTTGCGCTATATGTCTGTCCAACCGTAATTCACCTCTTTCATATTAAATGCACCCCCCCTTATTATATATCATTTTATTCAGGGGAAACAGGGCTTTCATTAATAATATCAAATATTTAGCTATGAAACATAATTCAATATGAAAAAAATGGGAGAAAATAAGATTTTTTTGATTTTTTTCGTTCTTCATGACATTTTAACTGTCAATGTCATAATACTGTTTGCTTTTACTGCAATAAAATACACATATTTGTATTCAGCAAAGTCTCACGTGTAAAACAGTACCCCCTATGTACAGGTTTTATGGTGTTTTGGGAAGTTACAGGGTCAAATATAGCACGTTACATTTGAAATTGAAATTCGCCAGATTGGTTACGTTGCCTTTGAGACTGTATAGTAGCCCAGGAAATAAATTTACACCCATAATGGCATACCATTTGCAATAGTAGATGACCCAAGGTATTGCAAATAAGTGATGTCCAGTCTTTTTTAGTAGCCATTTGGTCACAAACACTGGCCAAAGTTAGCGTTTGTATTTGTTTGTGTGTGAAAAATGCAAAAAACGCCAATAAGTGGCTACTAAAAAAGACTGGACATACCCCATTTGCAATACCTTTGGTTGTCTACTATTGCAAAAGGTATGCCATCATAGGGGTAATTTTCATTCTTGGGCTACCATAGGGTCATAAAGGCAACGTAAGCAATCTGGTGAATTTTAATGTGAAAAAAATTAAACACAAGCCTTATATTTGACGCTGTAATTTTTGAAAACACCATAAAACCTGTACATGAGGGGTACTGTTGTACTCAGGAGACTTCGCTGAACACAAATGTTTGTGTTTCAAAACAGTAAAAAGTATTGCAGCAATAATATCGTCCCTGTAAGTGCTGTTTGTGCGTGAAAAATGCAAAAAACTGCACTTTTACTGGCGATATCATGGTTGTAATACATTTTACTGTTTTGAAACACTAATATTTGTATTCAGCGAAGTCTCCCGAGTAAAACAGTACCCCCCATGTACAGGTTTTATGGTGTCTTGGAAAGTTATAGGGTTAAATATAGTGCTAGCAAATTAAATTCCCTATACTTTCGGCATGGGTGGTCAGGCAGGTCCCGCTAATTGTAATTAATTAGGATACCTAATTATGTAAAATTATTACATAAATATATGTGTAGAATTAATATATGTATATATATACATATGTGTATATATACGTATATATATATATATTTTTTTTTTAATATTTTTATTTATATATAGGTATATATATAGTGATATATACGTATATATTTATGTATATAGATATATATATTATTTCGTTATAAGTGTATTTTGATATAAATATATATATATTAATATCAGAATACAGTTAGAACGAAATAAAACACATCTATATATTTTTTTATATTTTATTTTTAATTATTTTTTTTATTTAATTTTTTTACGTATTTACATATTAATTTTTTATATTATTTATAAATATATATATAACAATAATTATATATATATTTAATCAGTATCAGTCTACGTGTAATTTGATATTAATATATATATATAATTATATATATATTAATATTAAAATACACCTAGACGGTGTATGTGTATGTGTGTATATGTGTATATATATACTTAGATCATATATATATAATATATATATATGATCTAAGTATATAATTTATTTATTTTTACACTGTTTAAATTTATTTGATTTTCAGCCAGCAGGGGGACCAACTGTCATTACAGTTGGTCCCCCTGCTGGCAATGCAGCAGGCAGCTATACCGGCCATGTGATTGTGAGGTCCTCGCAAGGACCTCACTCTCACATGGCCGGGAGGGCTCCTGGAGGGCGGACGTGCCGCGGGGGGCTCCCTGGGAGTCCCCCGAACCGCGATCGCCGGCGTGGGACCGCCAGCGACCGGGTAAGTTACTAAAAACCGGAGGGCGTACTATTACGTCCGGCGGCGTTTAGAGCCGCTTTTAAAAGGACGTAATAGTACGCCCTCCGGTCTTAAGGGGTTAAAGGGATACTATAGTGCTAGGGATACAAAGTTGTATTCCTAGCACTATAGATCCCCCTGCCCACCCCTTACTGTACTTACCCGATAGGGGCAGCTAATGTGCATGTGCGGCACAATTGCTGAAATGGTTTCCTATGGGGATTTTACTGATGCTGGATGTCTTCATGCAGAGTGTGAGGATGTCCAGTGTCATTTAGGTGACCAAAAGCAAGTAGGAAGTGCCTCTAGTGGCAGTCTGATTGACAGTCACTAGAGGCAGTCATAACCCTACAATGTAATTATTGCAACTTCACAGAAACTTCAAAGAGATGAAGTGGTCTGGATGCCTATAGTGTCCTTTTTAAGGTATAGCACAGTATTCTAACCTCAAAAATACTTAACTATGGTATCATTGGGACATACGGGAAAATTATGTTTAAAATAAATATCTCTGATAATCTGTTTCTTATACTCTGAAATATTTGTAAAATATGAACATGTAATATTACATAATGTATTTTATATTTTTATGTGCTTTTGTAAGGTTACCAAACGTAAAATTTGTATATTGGTGGATGGAAACCACACCCCCTTTCCTCCCCATCCCCTCCCTTCCTTAATAATTTTTTGTTTAAAAATTTTGAAAACTGTTCAATAAAAATGAAAAGAAATTAAATTTTTTACTTTTCACTATTATTTTCAATGAACAGCTCTGCAGAACAGCTCAAGATATTATTCTGAACATCTTGTTGAATTTGCAATGGTTTCTGTTTTCGAAACTGCTAAACTGATACGTGATTTGGTAAGGAATATGCTATTTAACTGTAAAACATTCACACGTCTACTTTTGCCATATTTCTAGACATTTCTAGACATTTCTAGCTGTAAAAATAACAGTATACTCAGACAGGTATGTTAAAGGGCACCTACCTCTTAAAGGAAAATTGATTATTTCTGAATAGCGATCTGTTGTCCTACGGTGTACAAAAATATTCTGTTACCTTTACTGGGAATAGTTGTGAAGCAGATCCAGTGAAGGTTAGTATGTTGAATAAGCAGATCCTGTGAGGTTCCTGGAATTATATGACTTATAAGAGCATCCAGCTAAAATCTCCTAAAGCGACATGATGTCCGCTCTTGCAAATTATTCTATCATTCAAATACAGGAGTTTATTCACATTCAAGTGCTAAATTTGGTTTGAAAATTTTTAAATATTTGGCCCTGTTACTTTCAATACAGGAAAAACTGTTCAAGGTTCACTTTACTTGCTATCCATTTAATTGAAACCACATGAAGCTGAATCCATACTATTTCAAATGCTTTAGTAATAGCCCTAGCCAATTTTCACATAATGTTGGGTTTATGTTAGAAGTGTAAAACATCAATTTGTATAGATTTACCCTGTTCTAAATAATGAAATGTGTTTTGGATTATCTTGATTAAAAAACAAACAAACAGTGGTGCAGACCTACCACATTAGCATGGTTATGGCGAGGGATAGATAGGCTAAATTGTTAGCTATGTTGCTTAAAAAAACTAAAGAAAGATTTAAAAGAATGCATGATGAGGCGGAGCTTAACAGCCGAGACAAGCGGTCGCACTATTCTGGAGCTCCCAGGCCCAAACGAGAAAAGCCGGGTAAACGCCCGCCCGACCTGCAACCAGACCACGGCAAAAGCCCTCGACCCACACCCTTACATTATGGGTCGCAAAAACTGCAAAAAAAATCCGGGGAAAAGCAACCCAGGACTCACCATAGGAGACATGTGGCGGCAGGCCCGAGGCACAAACGAAGCCAACATGGCGGCACTCCACGGAGGCTGCTCGGACTTCTCCGACGACCTCTCAGGTGAGGAATACCTACCGACCCACACAGCAGAACGACCCTCACCACCGACCAACGCCACACAGGACTCCGCACCGGTGACTGTAGCGGTACTTAAGCAAATGCTTGCTGACCACCACAACGACATCCACAAGGAGCTCACCGCACTGAGGGGAGACCTAAAGGGGGTGACAAACCGCCTAACTACAATAGAGAACCGAACCCAGACAAACACCGAGGACATAGGGGAACTCAAACGTACGGTGCAAGAACTGCAGCTGCGGCTGCGCTCTCACGACCACCGCATGGCGGAGAATGAAGATGCCAGGCGGCGTAACAACCTGAAGCTCAGGGGGTTCCCAGAGGACACCACAGATGCAGACCTGCCACAGGCCATCAAACGCCTGCTCGCAACAATCCTGCCACCGGCACAAGTTGAGCACATTCGCCCAGAACACATTTTCAGGATCCCCAAGTCCCCAAAGGCGCCCGCTGGGTCCACCAGGGACACCATAATCGCTTTCCGGAACGGCTCCGACAAAATGGCGATACTGGACGCCCTGCGGGGCAAAGCACCCCTACAGCATGATGGCAGGGCTTTGAATTTCTATGCAGACCTCTCCAACAGCACCCTAGCTTGGAGACGGTCCCTCCAGCCACTTACCACCCTCCTCCGCCAAAAAGGCCTCAGTTACCGCTGGCGACCATCCCACACCCTCACGGTCCAACAGGGACATGACTCACATCAGATACGGGACTTAGGCGACGCGGCACCACTCCTGCACTCCTTAGGCCTCACTATGGACTCCCTCAAACCAAAAGGCCAGAAGAGCCAAGCTTCCCCGCAACACAGATGGGACCCAACCAGGACTGTCCCGTTCGTCCCACAAGGCCTCACACCGGATCCATACGCTACCATCACCACCTGAACTGGGGTGGGCGACCACAAGGATTACCGGGTCCGACAGCAAACACACGTATAGCGGTTGAATTCTGACTGTCCAGCTCTGCTTTCCTTGTTCCGGAAAACCAACCTTATCACATTTCTCGCTCCAGAGCTCCACACATGGTTGGCGTCAGATGAGCCGGGACACTTAGACTGAGCAATACCGTACCCATACTGCACTTTCTCAATTACGGACCCGGTTAAACCCAATTGTATAGCTCAAGCACTGTTTGACCCAAAAATACACATGGGCACATTCTTTCTTTGCCTGGTGTTGAGTAGGCTTCAGATAGCGAAATCTGCCCACCTATAGCCCTCTGGTCCCAGGCTAGATTATTGCAGGCAACGTATACAACCTCCTAGTTATTTTTATATGGCCAGTTTTCACACAATATGTTTTTATTTGTTTTTATTTATTTTATTTACTAGATAACCGCACGCATTCAACTAGGCCCACATACGAGCCATGATTAAGATATCACGGCCGACCTCAAAGCTCTTACCTTTCGCATACTCTATACTGTTATGGGTACACATTGCCTGCCCTAACTCGGGGTAGCATAATTAGCCGTAATACAGGCAATGTTAGCCTGCGACGGTTTCATCGAGTAGTATGTTCAGTAAGATTTTGGTATACAATTGTGTAAATAACCCATACGATATATATATCTGACAAGCAATTCCCTTACTTTACGCACTGTCTTTAATTGACACGTAAAATATCTGCAAACTTCGCTTAGATCCATCTAAAGTTTTATCTTTACTACTCAAGAATTGCCAACCCGTTCCTTCACAGGAATCATTTTACGCTAGCATGAGTTACTATGGGCACACCATGGCAGCGTCCGAGGTATTTCCACATGAGTTGCTATTCCGAGTTGCTGCAGTGTAGGGCTTAACTCTAAAGGGTCAGCTAACATGACCTACCAGAGTGCTTACGCCCACTCCACTAGATCTAAGAACAGGCGCTATTAAGAATTGCACATAAACGTTATATGTAATAATAGAATATTTTGCCAATGTGTTTATTTCAACTTTATTGGAGCTGACATAAAGTGCAGCATATTCTCACCTGATAACAGCCAGGCTACCAACATGTCCGGTGGGAACTATCTTGCCTCTATTGACGTGTTTGCCGAGCAGTTTACTGCTCACAAGTTTAACTTTGTAGATGGACATTATAGTCTAGCATGTTTTCAACATTATAAATTACCTAATACATATATAGCTGAATACAATCTACGTCTACCAACCTCGCTTATCTGTGTTATATGGTCAGAATTTTGCCAGCTTAAAACATACAATACTTTTGTACTGCATTCTTTAGTTATATGCATATTTAATGTTATCTTTGAACGTCACATGTTATGCTAAGTTTCATTACATAACTATAAAACTGTGCTACTTCCCATGCCACTGTCAACCCTATCAACATTTATGCACGCTGTTGTGGCGTTTTGATGTTACGATGTACCTACCTGCACAACCAAAATAAAGAATGAAAAAAAAAAAAAAAAAGAATGCATGATTACATTGCTGGATTAGATCCAAGTTACAGAAGAACCAGTTAAGCTTAAAGACAGGCAGAATACAGGAATACATTCTGTACCTATAAACATTTTCTACAGCTCCAACTACTAAAAAAAAACCCATAGTGTTCAAGTAGAGATTGTAGCCGTATTAGTCCAGTGATATAGATGTAAAAAACAGAAAATTTGTATCGTGTAATACCCTTTTTATTGGACTAATCAATTTTTTTAATGACAAGCTTTCGGGAGAACCGAAATTTACAATATTATGACGTTATAAATGCTTTCGGCTTCTCTTATTGCATTTCTAATACAATTTGCACTTACTCACAGTCAACACATCTTCAAAGCCAAGAGAACTGCATTATGGGCATCAGATATAGTAGGAAACCAGTGCATACCATTCAGTAGTGTAAGTGATGCATTATATTATGTGGGCTGCAACAGAAAATGGAGAGATCAGAGGAATTGTGCAAAAATCAATATGGGAGAGAGAAAAAAAGGACATTTATTACAGCCTTGACAATGCCCGACAAGGCAAAGAAAAGGCCATATATATGAAGTGTCGTATTAAAATGCATTTGAACATTTCTTATTTTTGGGTGTTGATGTCACCTTAGTCATTAAGTATCCACTTACTATTTCAAAACTGCTGTAAGTCACATAAAGCATTGCACATTGTCTGGGACAGCTGTGTTTCTTTGTACCTGTTTGTAGATATATATTTGTCCACCATTCATCAAACATTGATTTCCTGCATTGGATTCTATTCGATTGCTGACATCACAGATCCACCATTCAATGCAGCAAATTGTTTCATGATTAAAGGAACACTCCGGTTTTCTAAAGCAATTCAGCTTACTGAAATGCTAACTGCGAGTCACTATTGACATATTATATAAAAGTGCTGACTTCAAGACAAATTGGTTCTTTTATAAATCTGCTTAGTAACACCTCCTGGCTGTCAGATAGACAGACGGAAGGGTTTCCTGCCTATAGTTCAAAGCAGAAGTAAGAGCTTCTCAAGGGGAAGTAATTATTTCAATGCTTCTCTGTGAGAAGCATTGTTGGTGTATCTCATGAGAACATCCGATTGAACACACGTCATATGTAATAAAGATCACAGGAGGAATATTGAAACTGAATTGAGTAGACTATCCAGGAGAAGGAATAAAGATGCATTTCAATGATTTTAAGCCTTTTTTTTTTTTTTTGCTGTTCTTGGTGGGTAGGATAGTAATCTAAAGTTGTTTTTTTTTTTTTTAAAAAAAACAAACAGTTTAATAAAAAATTTTTTTTATTATTTAATAGGACTATTCCCTTAAGTCTATCTTTATGTCTCCTTCCCTAATGATGAGTAAGATTAATGTAATAAGCTATTCATATTATGATATTCAAGAACTAATTAATACAATAGTTTGGTTCATTTCAAAGCGGTGTTCTCCATTTGCTGTGCTGCACAGGGATGTTGTGAATATTTTTTAGAGAGACTATTAAGGTAATGATCCTTTTAGTTTGTTTGAATGTGCAGGCTATACTGTTGTGGAAACAACCTTAAATTTAACTTGTTTTCAGTTTAAAACAAATGTGTTGAAAGTTGCAGTAACGAACCTCATGAACTGGAAAGTTCCATTATAATGATTATTATCAATAGCATGTCATTTAATTGGTTCTTTGAGTAAGTGCTGAATAATTTGTGTCTTGCATTTTTTTGAGATTGAATAAATTAAAGAAGCAGAGTGATGTAAGAAAACCCTTTAATGTTGGTCTTGGTTCTAGTCAGTAATAAATTAGTCCTGCTTATAATATAGGATTTAAAGTACTTAGCAGACAAAAATTTAAAGGGGGACTGTCAATTCTCATGATATTTAATATTGATGTTTACTTATACCTGTATTTAACATTTGTTTATTTGTTAGATGTGAAAAAAAGGTTCTATATAGAAATCTACACCTGTTTATCATTCAGCGGGGCATCTCCATTTTAACTCCTGGACGATCATTGTCCTTTCAACCATGCAGTCAGTATAGAGAAGGCATATGGAGAACAGGAGAAATAAAACAATGTTTTGATTTCTCTTCTTCATTTGCAATCTTAGCCCTGATTTTTTTTCTGGTTCTTGAATTTCATGTGTTGTAAGCAGGAAAAATGGACAAGCGAATAGATCGGAGTGACTTTGACAAGGGCCAAATGGTGATGACTAGATTAGATCAGATCAGACAGGCTAGCCTTGGTTCCCCACGTGCATCAATGAGTCCTGCCGTCCACAGTCGGAACTGCCTTCAATGGAGACATCAACATCAGAACTTGGCAATGGAGCAATGGAAGAAAGTTGCCTGTTCTCACGAATCACATTTTCTTTTAGATCAGATGGATTTATTTATTTATTACTGAAATTTATAAAGAGCCAATAAATTGTGCAGCACTGTGCATTTAGTGCTTGGAAAAAATGGAGATGTTCAGTATTGCTTGGATCTGGGTGTGTGAACTGAGGCCTAAGCAACAGGGATGGAGATGAGACAGTTATGTGAAGGTATTTACAGCCAGAAGGAGCAAAGGATGGAGAGAGAGGAGATGGGTAGAGCAAACATTTGATGTACACAATTGAAAAGTTTACCCACCAAATGTTATAACCCCAAATATTAAAAACTATGTGTACATTAAATATTGTTGGAATACAATAAATGAAAATGGTACGCCGGAAGCATGTGCATCATATACCTGGGTAGGAGATGGCAGCAGGATGCACTATGGGAAAAGGCAGGACGGTGGAGGCAGTGTTATGCTCTGGGCAATGTTCTGTTGGGAAACCTTGGGTCCTGGCATTCATGTGGATGTTAATTTGACACGTACCACCTACCAAGAGATTGTTGCAGACCATGTACACCCCTTCATGTCAATGGTGTTCCCTAATGGCAGTGGTCTCTATCAGCAGGATAATGCATGCTGTCATATTGTAAAAAAATGCTCAGTAATGGTTTGAGGAACATGAGAAAGAATTCAAGGTGTTGCTTTGGCCTCCAAATTCCACAGATTTCAATTTGATTGAGCATCCATGGGATGTTCTGGAACAACAAACCCGATCCATGGAGGCCCCACCTCACAACCTGCAGGACTTACATGATCTGTTGCTAATGTCTTGGTGACAGGTACCACAGGACATGTTCAGAGGTCTTGTGGAGTACATGTCTCAAGGAATCAAAAATGTTTTGGAAGCACGAGAGGGAACTGCACAATATTAGGCAGGTGGTTTTAATGTTGTAGCTGATCCGTTAAATACTGAACCTTACAGTGTTGCTACAATGGGGCTGAGATAAAATCAATTGATATCGATAGTGAAAAAAATGACAGAGGATACAAGCATTTAGCTTTAGCATCAAATATCCTTAAGTTCATGTTGATGGTAATCTGGTGCCAGTTGCCAAATACCCTTTCCTTCAATTAATTAGCAAAGTTAGACATACTTTTCAATGCTTCACTAAGCTCATAGTTTTTTTGTAATGATCTTAGTACTACTTTGCTCACACTATTCAGTAGAACACAACTTTAAATCTTTCAAAAAGATCGCAACAATTTATTGAGAACAGTTTAAGTCTATCTTTAAATTGCAACAATACATTATGCCTTGTTCAATAGAATTGCCGTAATTTTACAATAAAAGAAAGACATATCATTTTCGTGTAATGTCTTTTTGATGCCTTTTAAATTATGCTATTCATGGTTTGGAAATGTACCTACACCACACTGCTGAAGATAATGAGTAATCCTCTACTGAAATGATGTGAAAAGAAATAATAAAAATTATTCTTTTTTTTTCCACAAACGTTCTAAGACTATATTCATAATTCCAGCATATCTCATAACAACAAGATTCAACTGACAACTAGTGATAAAAATATCTTATTGCAAGATAATATTTTCTGCTGCATATGGTATAGTCAATATTTCATATATAATCAAATTTAGATCATTCTATTTAGCAGAAAAAAACCTCATTTGATACAGGTTCCTGATATTACATAATTATAAATGAATGTGCTAATTGGCTGTGTCAATCAATATGTGTGTCGGTGTGGCAGGTGCTAGAGTGTAAGAAAGATTATGTATGTCCACCCGCATCTCCCACTCTTCACCCCTCTGTCAGTCCCTGCACCTATCTATCCTCTATAATACACAAGTATGTCCCGTCTAGGCCCCTACACTCTGCTGAAGACCTACATCTAACCTCTGTTCATAATCCCACCTCTGATGCTAACCTTAAAGACCTCTCTAGGTCAGCACTGTGGAACTCCCTTCCCTTTTCCTTTAGATGCTCATCCAGTCTCCACTCCTTCAAAAAAATCATTAAAAACTCACTTTCTCGCAAAAGCGTAAAAGATTAAACTGTCGACTGATTTCTCTCCTGCCACTGTCATAAAAAACAAAACACACAATGAGTCTTCTATTCTACCAATCTACTTCTCTACTCCTACGCTTACCTTTTGTGTCACTTTACCCCACTCCCTTTAGCATGTAAACTCTTTGAGCAGGGCCCTCAACCCCTCTGTTCCTGTGTGTCCAACTTGCCTGGTTATTATTACATATTTGTTATTCCACCCATTGTAAAGCGCTAAGGAAATTGTTTGCGCTATATAAAAATAATAATAATAATAATAATAATGTCAGGGACAGATAAAACAGAGAGGGTTATTCATCAAAGTAAGAATGCAAAATAAATGTAAAGGGAATTTCAAATTTCAGGTCAAAAGAGCAAATTGGAAATATTCTATGTCAGCTATAAGTTTGATTAAGTTTGATTACTCTGACCTTAAATTTGAAATTTACTTTGAATTCTCACTTTAGTAAATTACCCTGAGAGACTTCAGCTTCTAAACTAAACAACATCATACGGAGGAGACCCAAGTGGTTGAAACTTGATCCACTATCTGGGTTAAAAAGCAATGTTTAAAATAGACCTAGCTATTTAGCTAGAAGTTAACTTTCCTCTAGGGTTTCACTTGATTTATGCATGTTATGTGTGTATGTGAACCAATCAAGTAGGTATTTGTCAAATTTTATATCTATATATACAGTTGCAAGAAAAAGTATGTGAAACATTTGGAATGATATGGATTTCTGCACAAATTGGTCATAAAATGTGATCTGATCATCATCTAAGTCACAACAATAGACAATCACAGTCTGCTTAAACTAATAACACACAAAGAATGAAATGTTGCCATGTTTTTATTGAACACACCATGTAAACATTCACAGTGCAGGTGGAAAAAGTATGTGAACCCCTAGACCAGTGATGGCAAACCTTTTTGAGCCCGAGTGCCAAAACCGCACTACGTGCCAACTTTTTTTTCCTTAAAGTGCCAACACGGCAATTAAACCTGAATACTGAGGTTTAAGTTTAGAAAAAACAACTCTTACTGTTGTCCGAACTAATTAACAACTTTTATTTTAAAAGAACACAACAACAGAGAGTTCAATTATACAAATTTTAAATAATGATATAAATAGATAAAATTAAGCTTATATTTATTAGTATCTCCAACAAATGCAATACATACACACACAGACTGCTGAATACATACACGCGGTCTGCTGAATACACACAAACACACACACAAGACTGCTGAATACAGAGACTGATGAATACACACACACAGTCTGCTGAATACACATACAGACTGCTGAGTACACACACAGAGACTGCTGAGTACACACACACAGACTGCTGAATATATATACACACAGACAGCTGAATACACACACAGACTGCTGAATATACACACACACACACACACACACACTGCTGAATACACACACACACACAGACTGCTGAATATATACACTCACACAGACTGCTGAATACACGCACACACACAGACTGCTGAATACACTGAGGGGTGTAGTGTATGTGTTTGTGTGAGGTGCTGTGTGTGAGGGGTGCTGTGTGTGAGGGCTGCTGTGTGTGTGTGAGGGTTGCTGTGTGGGGGGGGGTTGCTGTGTGTGTGGGGTGTGTGTGTGTGGGGGGATGTTGTGTGTGTGTGGGGGGGTGCTGTGTGTGTGGGGGATGTTGTGTATGTGGGGGGGTGCTGTGTGTGTGTGAGGGGTGCTGTGTGTGTGTGAGGGGTGCTGTGTGTGTGTGTATGGGGGGTGCTGTGTAAGTGTATGAGGGGTGCTGTGTGTGTGCGTGGGGTGCTGTGTGTGTGTGTGTGAGGGGTGCTGTGAGTGGTGTGCATGTGTGTGTGTGTGTCTGAGGGGTGCTGTATGTGTGTGAGGGGTGCTGTATGTGTGTGAGGGATGCTGTATGTGTGTGTGTGTATGAGGGGTGTTGTGTGTGTATGAGGGGTGCTGTGTGTGTGAGAGGGGTGCTGTGCTGTGTGGGGAGGTAGGGGTGCTGTGCTGTGTGGGGAGGTAGGGGTGCAGGGTGGGGGTGTTGTGGGGGTGCTGTGTGGGGGTGCTGGGCTGCTGTGTGTGGGGGGTAGGGGTGCTGTGTGGGGGGTAGGGGTGCTGTGTGGGGGGTAGAGGTGATGTGTGTGGGGGGTAGGGGAGGGGAGGGATGCTGGGTGTGGGGGAGGGGAGGGATGCTGGGGAGTGGAGGGGTGCTGTGTGGGGGGTAGGGGTACTGTATGTGGTGGTAGGGGTACTGTGTGGGGGGGTAGGGGTACTGTGTGTGGGGGGTAGGGGTACTGTGTGTGTGGGGGCGTAGGGGTACTGTGTGTGTGGGGGGTAGGGGTACTGTGTGTGGGGGGTAGGGGTACTGTGTGTGGGGTAGGGGTACTGTGTGTGGGGGGGTAGGGGTACCGTGTGTGGGGGGTAGGGTACTGTGTGTGTGGGGGTTGGGGTACTGTGTGTGGGGGTGTAGGAGTACTGCTGGGGGTAGGGGTACTGTGTGTGTGGGGTTAGGGGTACTGCTGGTGGGGTAGGGGTACTGTGTGTGTGGGGGATAGGGGTATTGCTGGGGGGGATGGGGTACTGTGTGTGTGGGGATGGGGTGTGGGGGTTAACGTGTTTAAAAAAAAAAAGTATATTAAATCAGTATCTCCCCCCCTCCCTCCTTCTTACCTTTAATGAAGGAGGGGGGGGGGGACACAGCATGCCATAGGTTCGCCTTCACTGCCCTAGACTAATGACATCTCCAAGAGCTAATTGGAGTGAGATGTCAACCAACTGGAGTCCAATCAATGAGATGAGATTGGAGGTGTTAGTTACAGCTGCCCTATAAAAAACACACACCAGTTCTGGGTTTGCTTTCCAAAGGAAGCATTGCCTGATGTGAATGATGCCTCGCACAAAAGAGATCTCAGAAGACCTACGATTAAGAATTGTTGACTTGCATAAAGCTGGAAAGGGTTATACAAGTATCTCCAAAAGTCTTGCTATTCATGAGTCCACAGTAAGACAAATTGTCTATAAAGAGAGAAAGTTCAGCACTGCTGCTACTCTCCCTAGGAGTGGCCGTCCTGTAAAGATGACTGCAAGAGCACAGTGCAGACTGCTTAATGAGGTGAAGAAGAATCCTAGAGTGTCAGCTAAAGACTTACAAAAGTCACTGGCAAATGCTAACATCCCTGTTAGCGAATATACAATACGTAAAACACTAAACAAGAATGGATTTCAAGGGAGGATACCACAGAGGAAGCCACTGCTGTCCAAACAAAACATTGCTGCACGTTTACAGTTTGCACAAGAGCACCTGGATGTTCCACAGCAGTACTGGCAAAATATTCTGTGGACAGATGAAACCAAAGTTGAGTTGTTTGGAAGAAACACACAACACTATGTGTGGCGAAAAAGAGGCATAGTACACCAACATCAAAACCTCATCCCAACTGTGAAGTATGGTGGTGGGGGCATCATGGTTTGGGGCTTCTTTGCTGCGTCAGGGCCTGGACGGATTGCTATCATCGAAGGAAAAATGAATTTCCAAGTTTATCAAGACATTTTGCAGGAGAACTTAAGACCATCTGTCTACCAGCTGAAGCTCAACAGAAGATGGGTGTTGCAACAGTACAATGACCCAAAGCATAGAAGTAAATCAACAACAGAATGGCTTAAACAGAAGAAAATACGCCTTCTGAAGTGGCCCAGTCAGAGTCCTGACCTCAACCCGATTGAGATGCTGCAGTTTAAGCAGACTGTGATTGTCTATTGTTGTGACTTAGATGATGATCAGATCACATTTTATGACCAATTTGTGCAGAAATCCATATCATTCCAAAGGGCTCACATACTTTTTCTTGCAACTGTATATATATATACATATATTTGTGTACGGGATTATGGAAGGGGCGCACATTAAACTGTGTGTAATTTTAATATATGAGAGTCGGTTGAGGTGTGCCGAAACCGACGTGAGGTTAGGCCTGCAAAAGAGGGCCCACCCAGGTATAATGATATATGAAGAGGGTGTGGTGGGAGGGAATTTCCAAAATCGTCGCAGACAGGTGAGTAAGGGGATTAGCTGGGTTTAAATAGTCACAAAATCCCTCCCACAACTTCAGGCATACGCCTTCTATTTGTGTACGGGATTATGGAAGGGGCGCACATTAAACTGTGTGTAATTTTAATATATGAGAGTCGGTTGAGGTGTGCCGAAACCGACGTGAGGTTAGGCCTGCAAAAGAGGGCCAAAAAGAGTGTGACATTTATTAAACATAACAAAACATTTAGACATATTATAGAAAGCGAGCCTGATTTCTTTCTGGATTTGGAATGTACCGGTTGTATGTCGAGGACTTCCAGCGACCCATCTTCTCTACAAGACGAGTTGGAACTGGACGACTTGAGGCTGCTGTGGCGGCCCTAACACGGAATGAATGTCCCGAGCAGGAATTCGGATTGAGGCCAAGACTAACAAGCAAGGAGCGAATGTATAGCATGAACTGTTTGAGAGATGTGGCTAAAATTGTACGAGCAACCGTTATAATCGGAACGCATTTAGTAACTTGAACCACCTACAATACTTACACATATCATAGGCCGTGGGGTACGTTTGCTTAGAATTAGTAGGCAAATCTTACCTGCGTAGACACTAATTTCAGGCGTGATCGATACCTTTTTTGACCTGCAGAGGAAATCTGGACTGCGTGTTATTTTATCTCAACCGTTATGTTTAAGCAAGGTCCTACTTCTGGACTTCGGAAGTGGCTAAAGCGGAGGATACTGCAGGGGACTGGAGCTAGTTCTTGTAGCATGCTGTGAGGAGGAAGGGAACGAAATAAGTTTAAATTATGCAAAATTCAGAAGCCCATTGAGCTTCCTCGTGAAGTAGAGCTGTTAGCTAATGGGTACCAGTAGGTGAAGATAAGGACTATCCCGTAAGAGTTGAGGCCGTGCTAGTAGCCCTGTGTTTGAGAGAAGCCCTACCTACGACTTGGGTCATGTGGACATGGATCATCTATGCGCGGCAGGGTATTAACTTCTTGTGGAGGAGCGTTAACCTGACCGCACACGTGCGATTACCTGCATTAAACCATAGCGAAAAAGGACTGAAACAGGCGCCTGATGAAACTGCCGTGATGTGAATCGAAGAACAGAAAGCGAGGCCAGGACCCACCGTAGGGAAATGTTTGCACGAGAGAGGAACCTGAAAAGAAGCTTTGACTAAATTCGAAGACGATATGTGCTCGTATGGCAAGTACCCTATAGCAGTTACTTGGTGGGCATGAGATCGTAAAAGATTGTACTCCAGGATGCATAAGGTGTTACGCCTTAGATCGAAACATCCAGCATAACCGAAAGTAACTCCCGATGGACTACTTAAGCATACATAAAGAGAAGCGTTAACAACGACCAATGCGTGACTAATGAATTGACTGCGCATGGAGGACCCTGTGGATGTCAGGCGTGCAGACAAGTCCCTAATTAGTAGATTAAGGATTCGAATTGTATTTGTTTGGCCAAAAAGGAGGCGGAGTGATGCCTCGATGTACGATATGAAACAAGCGGGAATTCCGTTCACCTGGTCCGATCAGATTGCTAAAGCTTATCCTGCATTGCTTGTATAAGCGACGCCGACGTGAAAATTGAGTGATAGTGTGAGTCGATAAACGGTAATTTAGAACTCAATGTACCAAAAGTGCCCCCAAACGTTGCGAAGGAATAAACGGTATATCCGTGGTACATGAGTACGGAAGCAGTCACTGTACGTCACGTCAGCGCCTGGAGGACCCTACGATTGTCCAATACGAGGCCAAATCCGTACAACGTGCAATGTGGAGGGCAACCTGAGCCCCAACATACCAATCCGACTGAATATAAGTAAGAAATGTCTGACACAAGTTGGTGGAGGAACCGCTGGTCTTGGAGTCTACTAGCTTGGTCTGGGCACGTAGTGTACGTGGTACCTAAGGATCGCCAGTGAGCGACAGGTTGGGGTAACATATATATGTATATATCTATGTATAGGTATCCCCGAACTGCTAGCACTAAGCATCTAGCAGACCCATTGCCTGTAAGAGATAACGCATTTAAAGCACCGGAGTAGCCGAGTATGATAGTTCTGAAATACTGATTTGCATCAATGTAGGAGTATTTAACGCACGATCGAAACCAAGGCGGGAAATAAAGTGCTAGGATACCTGAAGCGGGTATGGGATCTAAAACATAGCGACTATGCCTGACGGGTCTGGGGTGTGCTGCCCCCCCCAGCTTACTAGGAGCGCGAGCGTGAGTGTGTGTGCTGGCCGACTAGCTAGTGCCGCCAAGCGGCGAAACGATTACACTAGGTTGGTGACAGGTGAGGCCCTGCTAGTTGCCAAGCGGCTTGAGAGGCTCTATCTATGCGTTGGGGCGAGGGGGTAGCGTGGCCACTGAATGAGGTGGCGGGGTGTCGGCCTCTCGGTGACAGTTAAACATAAGATAGAATGGGAGTGACGGATGAGGCCCTCTCTATGCCACAATGCGAGGCGACTAGCTATGATTTGGCCCGAGGGGAGTAGTACCTCCGAGTATGAGGATGGGAGTTGGCCTCGCGGGACCACTAACCTATGGCGAAGAAGCCGGGGAGAATAACAACTAGTGGACACCTAGGAACCTAACAGCCAGCAGTTGCTAACTAAGATGGAAGGGTAGTTAGTGAGAGAGGACGTACAACAGAACGAAACGTGGGTAGCAAAGAGTTAGGATCGTATGGTTTGACCGAAACTGGAGTGCCCAGTGAGCATGTGGGGTCCGGATGGTCGGGACGTATGAACTAGAATGCGTGTATGATCGTATGTATGGCCCTCGGGGCTCGTGGTGCCAGACCGTGGCCTTGAGTCGAAATGCAATACGAATAAACGTGTATATCAGTTGTCGTAATACATATATATGCAGATCCTGTACGTAGTATTGTTAAATGCGTACTTGCCTTAGCCGAGGCTCGCTCCCCAGAACTGCAATATGAAAGTAGACGCGTTTGTCCAATAACGTAAGTGCTTGTCTGCGTAGGAGTACGCCGGGTTATACGCGTAACGCAAATAGCCGCGCTGACTGAGGATGAATTAGGGCTGGAACAGACAATGCTTTGTTTGCTGTGTACATACATCGCTTCAAAAGACCCTCACAACGATGAGCAGGTTAAAGAAAGTCAGAATAGCCAATTATCCAAAAATTCAGCCATAACCAAGCGAGCTGGCAAATTACTGTAACCGTCAATGCGCGTCACTGTATATCAGTACATCAGTATTTATATCTGCGTATGCGTGCGTACGTGAACATAGGGATAAAATATTAATATAATTACATAAATAATAAATTAGCAAAAAAATTTTTTTTTTTTTTTTTTTTTTTTTTATTATTTTATTGCTATTCACCGCGAGACCTATTGTACGTATACGAATGTATGTATCTATATATGTATATATATATATATATATATATATATATATATATTTGTGCGGCATTCTCTCGTATCTACATGGAGGGATATTAGGATAGAAAAGAGGGACTTGGGCCCAAAATAGGGACTGTCCCTCCTAAATAGGGAGACTTGGGATGTATGATAATGTAATAGGGGCCAGAGGCTGTAAAGGTTAACTTTAGTAACTGCAATAAGAAAAAATCAAAGATTGAAGAAATGTGTAGTGCTGTCTTTTTGACTAACAAGCAGTATGTATACCTGTCAATGGACGACTCCCGAGTTATTATCATAATGCGCACGGGAGAAAACAAACACGATGTCGGCGATTTAAACATTTACCGTGGATCAGATCTGTAAATGTCGGCCATCATTTTAAGTTGAGCAGCATAGATAAATAATGCAGTTTGTGTAATGCAGCCCTGAATAGTGGGAAATAAAATTAAAACTACGGATGAAATGGTGAACTTGGGCAGAGGCAGAAGTGAGCTGTCGTGTAATGTTAATGGCTTTAGCGTCCACCTGGAATCATATCAGTAAAGCGATTAATGACATTTAAGTAGAGAGCCCATTAGTGGATTCTCTACAGCACAAATAGCAGCACACTCTACACCATGGAAAATAAATAGATATTTGCGTGTAGCATCACTAAAAATTAGGCAGGAAGGGGTGACGAATGACCCAGCCATGTGCCGCTTGTAAAAAACAATCCACATACTGAAAATTGCATTCCCCTGGGATAAGGCAGAAAGGTAATTCGAATACACACCCCCAGCAAGCCTACCTCTCCTCAATTAACTCCGTAATGACCAAAAGTTGGATCGAAACCCAATGTCTGGGGTTGCCGAGGCCGGCAGCACATGGTTGAGGGGCGAGACATTGTACTCTTAAAAAGCCTTTCCTATCCACGTACAGGCATGACCAGGTACAGGAAGGACCCCCCGCTGGCGAGACGGCCATCGGTTCCCATCGGAGAGACGCGACAAACAGCTGTGGCTGCGAGAAACGAGGAGTCACCCCTGTAGAGATGAGATGGTGCACTACAATACGTGCTCATATCAATAATGCAATTGAGAGCAGAAGAATGCCACAAAAAGAGATAGAGAGAGAGGAAGAGGAAGAGGAGAAAACTAGTGACATAGACGAAGTTCATCTAGGGCAAGGAGCGGTTTTGTTCCAGCTCAGTCTCGGAGAACCCGGGCTGCCGACGGGGTGAATCTGGCAGGAAATACCATGGGTCAGCGGAGCTGGTAAGTTAAACCATTTACTCCTTTACAAAGCCCTGCCCGAGGACAGTACGGATAGCGGTTGTAACAGCTAGCTAGAGAAACGTGAGCGGGAAGCTATACAGAGCGTTTCGTGTTGTATGAATGAGAATGCGAACGGAACGTATGCGTAAAAGGAAGATTATTCGAATAGACTTACAGTTTGTACGAGATCGACGAATGGCTTCCGCGCGTGTGAAAAATACTCACGAAAAACCGGCGGGCCGTGTACGAGCGTCGCGGCAGATGACGTCAGAGGTCTGTGAAAACGGAAATGAAAGCGAATTTCCGAAATCGTCGCAGACAGGTGAGTAAGGGGATTAGCTGGGTTTAAATAGTCACAAAATCCCTCCCACAACTTCAGGCATACGCCTTCTATATATATAGGTCGAAACATTTCTCACATGTTCCAATAAATACTATTCATAACGTTGCCTGAGACTGAGTCTTGGTGTGCCAGAACCTCTTCTTGGATTTTGTTCTTGTCTTTCTGGATCTGGATGTCTCACAGGTCCTTAGCCCTGTCATTCTTAACTACCATTTGATATAGTGTTGAGTGCCTGCTCCTGTGCTACGAGGATTAGTGTCTCAGTGCTGCCTTTCAGTACTGCTTTTTTCATTCACCTATAGTATTTTGTAATGTGAGCAACATTCACTATCTGTTGATTGTACATCCCATGGAGAGGTTTGTCTTACCATGTAACCTCCTCCTTATCTGTATCCTATATCTGTTATTGTCCAGACATTGTTTTATCAGTTCACCTTTGGGTTTCATATTTGTGATGTACTTTTATCACATTTGGATGCTCGTTGTTTCACCCAGGGCTGTGACCTTGATACTCATCAGGCCAGACCTCCTTCCTTCTAGCTGGTGTACAATTTCTGGGTGCTGAATTTCGGGTGCAACACTCCAGTCATTGTGAGTAGTTTCCAGGTCTTGATATCCTTTTGTACAGCTCTTCTCTTGGCTGTGTGTTGTAGATAGCCAGGGCACTATGTTAGTTTTATCTCTTCACAAATGGTATTCAGAAATATCAGATGAGTAAAACAGTAATTTTCTCTGCCCTTCGCAATAGTTACCAGTGCTAGTCAACTCCTGTGTTGTAATCTTGGGTTTTGATTGGCTGCTGACATCATATGCCCACAGCTGCATTTTACCTGCAAATTTTCAAAAATTCAATATGACTCCATTGAAAGTGGTAAGTTCAGCTAAATCGATTGTAGTTTGGCAATATGAAGGTATGAATCTTATATTAAGTATAGAAATACAAACACTTTTTAAGTGAAAAGTTTCCTTTAAAAATATTGTGGAAATTAAACCAGCATATATTGATACTAGGGACAAACATGTGTATCTAGTTCATGTTTCTGATAATTTTTTTTTTTTTTTTATTAAGCCTACATTAAAACTAAACATTTGTAATATGTTATATATTTTTTTATATATATATTTCTGACATTACAAGTAAATCACAATTATCACAACTATTTAGTACTGGAAAAATCTGTTACCTGGTCCAGGAATGGATCTTTAAGTCCTCTTCGTTTTAAATTGAGCAGTAAACTTGCAGCTGTGTTCTGCTGATGTTCAATAGCCCATGCGATTTTATCTCTGCTCATTTGTCAATTTCTATCAATTGCTACTCAGATAAAACCCAAGGCCATTAACTGTCATTTTTGCTGTGACAGTGCACAACTTCATATAATAAATGTCAAAAAGTTATTTGTAACTGTTTATTAACACTAACAGTCATCATTTACAGTTTTGCCTCTTTCAATAGATAGTCTAAACAGTAGGGTTTGGCCAGATAAATGTCCTACAATGGTAAGTGTGATTAAAGAATTACTTTAGTTTTCACAATAAAATGTAATTACCTTCATAAATAAAATAATGTAGGACTGCATGTTATTATCACGGTTAATGGAACAATTCTAACAGATTCAATGAGAGCAACCTAAAATAAAAATATTTCTAGTCGGCAAGGGATGTTTTCATTTTGGGGGAAATATTTAAGTTTAAGTTTAAGAAAATATTTAAACTAACACAGAGCTTAATATTTTAGAAAGATTATTTGAAGAATTTTATATTTTTACAATCCCATATTGTGTATTTGTCCTGTATTAACTATGCTACAGCATTTTCAACTAGTTGAAGATAGGAGATTCTGAGACAAATTAAACAAATGGTTGTAATGTACGTGGCAGGTACAAGATGGCCAAATAACAAGCCAAGGTCAAAGGAGTGGAGTAACAACAAAAAGAGCAACCCAAGGTCAGAATAAGAGTGGTAAACAACATCAAAGAACAAGCCAAGTTTAAAAAAAACCCTGTAAAAAACAGTAAATAAATAAAACACAGGAATGTACTCTTGGGCTACTAAAGACCACAACAGGACACATAGATCTGTGAGTATGAGTTGTGAGTATACATACGACTAGCATCTGACATCTTCACCGTGGCACCAGAACATCATAAGATGGTGACACCAGAATGGAGCTGTGCTTGCATCATTTTTACAATTTCAGCCTTTAAAGGGACACTCCAGGTACCCAGACCACTTCTGCCCATTGGAGTGGTCTGGGTACCAATTCCCATCACCCTTAACCCTGCAAGTGTAATTATTGCAGTTTTTCTAAACTGCAATAATTACCTTAAAACCCGAAAAGTGTTTTAAACTATGCTGGACGTGCTCACGATATACATGAGGACCTCCAGCGTCGCCAGAATCCCCATATGAAAGCATTAAATAATGCTTTCCTGTGGGGAGGTCTAATGTGCGCACGGCCATTGCTGCGCATGTGCATTAGGTCTCCCCCGCCAATGTGTGGAGCGTGGGTGGAGCCTGACACAGCGCCAAGGGACATCAGTGCTGGATTCAGGTAAGTAACTGAAAGGGTTTTAACACCTTCAGCAACATGGGATGGGGGTGGGATGGAAGAGGGGCATTGCTGGATTCTGCAGTGTCAGGAAAATGGATATGTTATCCTGGCACTGGAAAGTCCCTTTAAGAATTGAGCGTTCTGCATCAATCTTGTATGGTGTCAATGTAGGGATGTCGCTTAGCAGGTCAACATCTTGCGTCATATTCAAGGTTTCGTTACCATGTCACTGAGTGAGAAGTCCTGTGTTAACATCGACACAGGAATGCCACAGACTATTGATGCCTTAATATCTGACTAGTAACATTGGCGCAGAAGTGGCGCAAAATGGATACCCTGTCGTGGAGTTCCTTGCATGAGAGAATGTTCCTTCCTGCTGCACAGGTAATACTGAAGGAATTTGGTGATATAGGATGTCACAGCTCAATTCTAATGCAGCTGTTATCTGTCAGATTCATCTAATGTTTTGACGAGGACCATCCATACTAAGAGCTTGAGTTTTGGGTATTTTTGAGTTTTTGAGTGAGTGGCAGTGAAGTGTCATGGTTATCTAGCAAACTGTCTTTTCTAAGTAAGAATTTCCAGCACACAAACTTACTATATTCTTTCTATTTATTCTTTATTGAATTTTGTATGCATGTTATAAGGGTTACAGAAAAAAGAAAAGGATTGGAGAACAATATCATTGAATTCAGTATAAGCCTTCAACCTCTAGGCATTGAAACCCCTGTTGTTTGTGTTGGAGACCCCATGTAGGGGGTCTGTGTCTGTAAAACCATGTGTACAAAATAAACAAAGTCAGTCAGTGTTGTAACCTCCAGGACTGTGGTTCGTCCAGTTACTGGCGGAAATGGATGCCTGCTTGTTGTAAGGGTTCCTGAATGGCTGAAGGAAGGGAAATAGCGGAGGTAACCGGTTGGGTTATCCGTGGTCCGCTACAGATATCATGCTATTTTCTATGTTTATCCATTGTACCTCCTCCCCAGATGAGTGCAGTTTGACGGATGATTCCAAGTGAGAAGCACTGTAATAGGCTAGCACGTTGGGGAAACCTAAGCCCTACATCCACGCTGGTTCTTGAAGTAGCGCAACTGGTAAGCAGGGTTTCAAATGTCCCCAGACAAATTCAAGCAGGACAGTTTGCAGATTTTTACAGAAAGTTTGGGGTATGCATACAGGCAACATTCGGAACACATACAGGATTTTCGTTAGTATGACCAGGATAGGTGAACCTTTTTACATTTTGAAAAGCTAGCAGGACAAGCCTGTAGCAGAAGTAGATAGTTAAGTGAGACCAGTTTGTGGGGTGTGGCAGCAATTTTCACCCCCAGATATGTGATATAGGAGATCTTCCAGTTGAATTTATAGTCGTTACAGTGCATGGGCCAATGGAAAGTGCTTGGGTTTTGTTCTCATTTAATTTATAACAAGAGACCGTCCCATAGTCCTCCAACAGTTTCAGTAGATGGGGAAGGGAGCTTGTGGGGTTTTGTTTAGTCAGTAAAATGTAATCACCAACAGGACCTGTCTTTTATGTGTATTCCTTCAATGAGTGGGTGTTTGCAAATCTTATCTGTTAACAGTACTAGCGAAAGGATGAAAAGGAGGGGGGATAGCGGACAACCCTGTAAGGGTAAACAGCTTTGATATGAATTCAGCATTGGGTATTTGCTCCGAGGGGTTACTGTACAGAGACAGCACGCCTTTTATGAACTCGGGAGGGAACTTGTATTTATGAAGGACTGCTTCCATGTATCTCCAGTTCATTCTGCCGATGGCCTTCTCTGCATTCAGCGCTAGAAGAAGGCCGTCCATCCTATTTGATTACATGTATTCTAAGATGTTAACGATTTTTCTGGTGTTATCTGATCCTTATCTATTTTTAATAAATCCGGACTAGTCAATCAACCTAGGGATTAGGTTTTCCAATCTATTTGCTATTAATTTTGCATATAATTTGGTGTCGCAATTTAGTAGTGAGATTGGTCTGAAATTGGGTCATAAGATAGGGGGTTTACCTGGATTTGGGAGGGTTGAGATGTGGACTTTGAGCATTTCAATTGGCATGGAACCCTGTGTGTATATGCGATTGAAGAGATCCTTGAGGTGCGGTGTTAGGAGGTCTTGGAATGTTTGATAATATAAATTGGGGAACCCATCTGGGCCTGGTGATTTGTGTTTTGGAAGTACGTTAATGGTTTGTGTTATTTCTGTGAGTGTAAACGGCTGGGAAAGGACCTCAACCTCTTCAGGCAGTCAGGAGAGGAGGTGGACTCCATCTAGAAAAGTTTGACTGTCATCTATTGTTGGGGTTGGTGTTTGTGTGTCTTCAGTTAGATTATACAAGAAGCTGTAATATGTTGCAAACTGGTCCACTATTATGTTGAGGGTTTATTAGTTTCTTATTTGTTTTTGTTTGTATATATGCTATCTTAGTACTTGTGGCACAAGCTTTCAGTTGTGAGGACAAGAGTTTTCCTGCTCTATTCCCACTTGTGACGAAGTTATGTTTGAACCTGAGATATGTAATTTTCTATCAATTTAATTCCCATAATCTACTTTTTAATTTAATATTTCCTGGTTGGTTGTGAAGGGTTTATTTTATTAGTGTGAGTCAAGTCTTTCAACTCCTGTAGGATCTTTGTATACACTGCTATGCGGGTTTTGTTCTTGTGACTTCCATGCTTAATAGTCCTCTCAAGTGTGCCTGCCAACTGTTGACTATATTTGTGTCTTCCGGTTTATTTGTTATAAAATAA
The DNA here is from genome assembly GCF_036172605.1 of Pelobates fuscus. Classification (NCBI taxonomy): domain Eukaryota; kingdom Metazoa; phylum Chordata; class Amphibia; order Anura; family Pelobatidae; genus Pelobates; species Pelobates fuscus. The sequence goes on from NC_086325.1 coordinate 37,616,804, forward strand.
TCCCCTATATCTTTTTTTGGGGGGGGGCTACTATGTCTGGATCTGTTAGGAGCATTTTGTTGAGCCACCATGTAACCAAACCCTTATTGGGGGATTTTTCTTGTATTGTTAATATTACTGGTGCATAAACAGACCACAAAATATCTCCAATACTAGTGGTTTGGACATTGTTTAATGAAGTGTTGTGTACCAGAAATTGGTCAATTCTAGAGTATGAATTATGTGCCGTCTAATGGAATGTGAAGTCCCGTTCTGTGGGGTGAGTGATTCTCATTGCATCTAGAAAGTCATAACACAAGAGGGTGGACCTCAATTTACTTATTGCATTCTGTCTCTTCTTAAGGGAGTGTTGTGAGATTGTTGTGAAGGACATCGTGTCTAGGATCGAGTCCAGTATGAAATTGGAGTCACCACCCACCAGTATCTCCCCATATTTGTGGGACACTGCCAAAGCAAGGATTTTCTCTAGAAAAGAGTATTGATCATTATGTGACCCATAACAATTTACAAAAGTGTACGGTGCATTATTTTTTTTTGGAATTGCAAGAGTAAAAACCTGTATTGGTGAAAAGCTACATCCTTGTTTATCAATATTGATACTCCTCTCTTTTTGGACCTATAGGTGGAATAATATCCTGTAGGAGAGTTTTTGGAGGAAAATTTTGGCTGGAGACCTCGTTGGAAATGTGTCTCCTGGTAAAAAGCTATGTGTGCTTTTGCTCTTTTGGCTTCTTAGAGGGCCAGTCTCCATTTAATGGTGGAGTTAAGTCCCTTTGGGATACCAGTGTCAGTATCATGTAATACAGAGTTATGGTCGCTAGAACTCAATTTTGTTGCGGGAAATACCTTTCCACTTTCTGGTGTCAATAGAGGTGGCATTCAATCTAACCGGGTAGCGGTCAGTGCAATTCGGATAGTTAAATAATCATTTGTGGTACGATATTTAAATAAAGATAAGGAAAAAAAAGGGAAAGGAAGGATAGAATAACAGAAGAACTATTTACAATGCACTTTTCAGGTAAGAGATACCTGAACATTTTGTTCAAAACTAGGCTGTGGAGCCCATGGGGTTAGGGTTCAATTTTGGTTGTTTCTGCTTTTACCAGTAATTGTGCCTAGAAGTACTATGCTCTACATATTTCATTAGCTACATTCCCCTTGAGGCCGTGAATGTATTTCTATATGGCTCTTGCCTTCCCTCAGGCACAAAGGGGAACACGTTATAAGCCAACATATAACACAAAACTATAAGTACAACATGCGAAGTTACCCTGTAACCAAGCAAAACCATAAATCTTTAGTCTATTTATTGGTAGAGTAATCTGTAACAAATATTTTGTCATCAATTAATATTAATAAACTAAACTGATTGTTTTAAAACATATAAAGACATAAGGAAAACTTTTGTTTAACCATACTTCTTAGGGGTGAGAGTATGGATACTGAAAACCTTTGGACAAGTGACCTTGTGTAGATGATCTGTGTGGATCTGCACTAGTCACTTGGCCGTCGCTGTTGTCTTCCAATTGTGGGGAATTCTGCTTGGTGAATTAGTTGTGGGTTGCGGCTTAGCAGAGTGTTCCATAGTATCTGTTGCGGCATTCCACTCCTTCAGCATCTGATGACCCACTTCAGAGGTAAGTATATACTTTTCCATGCCATTACTTCGCACTATTTATTAGTCCAGGAACCCACACTTGTACAGCACTCCTGCAGATCTGAGTGCGCTGGTGACAGGCCCAAAAGCCTTGCATGTGGCCAATGTGGCTGTGGACAGGTCTGCATAGATTTGAATGCCTGCAAGCTTATCAGGAAGCAGTGTTTTAGTTCATGTATCAAAAATACAACAGTAAATACAAATGTCACATATCTCACAGAAACCAGTGTTCAGAAGACTTTCACGTACTAAATAATATAAGATACAAAAATGTATACATGTGTGGACACAATAAGTATGGTTGTAAGCGAAAGGTAGGTATCAACTTCAGTAGACATTTGTAAATAAATTAATGTACCGTATATACTCGAGTATAAGCCGAGTTTTTCAGCACATTTTTTGTGCTGAAAAACCCCAACTCTGCTTATACTCGAGTCAATAGTCTGTATTATGGCAATTTGCATTTCCATAATACAGACAGGGGCTGTGGGGGCTGCAGAGATGTTACTTACCTCTCCTGCAGCTCCTGTCAGCTCTCTCCTCCTCCGCGCCGTCCATTCAGCACCTCGCGCGAGATTTACAGTGTGAGCTGACAGAAGAGCTGACCGGACGGCGCGGAGGAGGAGAGAGCTGACAGGAGCTGCAGGAGAGGTAAGTAACATCTCTGCAGCCCCCCTCCTCCCCCCCCACTGAACTGACAATGCCACTGGACCACCAGGGAAGGAGAGCCCCCCTCCCTGCCATGTATCAAGCAGGGAGGGGGGATGAAAAAAAATATATAATAATAATAAAAAAAAATAATAATAATTACCGTATATACTCGAGTATAAGCCGAGTTTTTCAGCCCATTTTTTGGGCTGAAAAACCCCAACTCGGCTTATACTCGAGTCAAGGTCTGTATTATGGCAATTTGCATTGCCATAATACAGACTGGGGGGAGAGGGGGGCTGGCAGAGCTGTACTTACCTGTTCTGCAGCTCCTGTCAGCTCTCTCCTCCTCTGCGCCGTCCGGTCAGCACCTCGGTCAGCTCCCAGTGTAAATCTCGCGAGAGCCGCGGCACTGGGAGCTGACAGAAGAGCAGAACGGACGGCGCAGAGGAGGAGAGAGCTGACAGGAGCTGCAGAACAGGTAAGTAAGTACAGCTCTGCCAGCCCCCCTCTCCCCCCCACTGAACTGCCACTGGACCACCAGGGAAGGAGAGCCCCCCTCCCTGCCATATATCAAGCAGGGAGGGGGGACGAAAAAAAAATATAAATAAAATACGAAATAATAATACAAAATTAATAATAATAAAAAAAAATTAATAATAACAAAAAAAAGGGGATAAGGACCACTATGGGAGGGGGGGGGGTATAAGGACCACTATGGGAGGGAGGGGGTATAAGGACCACTATGGGAGGGGGGGGGGGTATAAGGACCACTATGGGAGGGAGGGGGGTATAAGGACCGCTATGGGAGGGAGGGGGGGTATAAGGACCACTATGGGAGGGAGGGGGGGGATAAGGACCACTATGGGAGGGAGGGGGGGATAAGGACCACTATGGGAGGGAGGGGGGGGATAAGGACCACTATGGGAGGGAGGGGGGGGATAAGGACCACTATGGGAGGGAGGGGGGGATAAGGACCACTATGGGAGGGAGGGGGGGATAAGGACCACTATGGGAGGGAGGGGGTGGGTTAAGGACCACTATGGGAGGGAGGGGGTGGGATAAGGAATACTATGGGAGGGAGGGGGGGGATAAGGACCACTATTGGAGGGAGGGGGGTATAAGGACCACTATGGGAGGGAGGGGGGGTATAAGGACCACTATGGGAGGGAGGGGGTGGGATAAGGACTACTATGGGAGGGAGGGGCGGTATAAGGACCACTATGGGAGGGAGGGGGGGTATATGGACCACTATGGGAGGGATGGGGGGGATAAGGAACACTATGGGAGGGAGAAGGGGGATAAGGACCACTATGAGAGGGAGGGGGTGGGATAAGGACCACTATGGGAGAGGAGGGGGAAGTATTGACCACTAGGGGAGGGGAGGGTAAGGACCACTAGGGGAGGGGTGAGTCAGGACCACTGGGGGCGGGGGGGTGAAGGAACACGGGGGTGGGGAGGTAAGGACCACTGAGGGAGGAGGAGGGGAAGTCAGGACATATGGGGGGGGAGGGGGCGTCAACATTTTTTTTGCCTACGGCGGCAAATATCCTTGCACCGGCCCTGCACACACTGCATTCACACACTGCATTCATACACACACACACTGCATTCATGCACACACACACTGCACTCATACACACACTGCACTCATACACACACGCTGCACTCATACACACACGCTGCACTCATACACACACACATACGCACACACTGCATTCATTATACACACACTGTAAATAAATATTCAATTAATATATTTTTTTTAGGATCTAATTTTATTTAGAAATTTACCAGTAGCTGCTGCATTTCCCACCCTAGTCTTATACTCGAGTCAATAAATTTTCCCAGTTTTTTGGGATAAAATTAGGGGCCTCGGCTTATATTCGGGTCGGCTGATACTCGAGTATATACGGTAAATGTAATAATAAGAAATAAGAATAAAAAAAAATATTAAAATAATTAAAAAGAAAAAGAAAATTGCCCATCCCCCACCAAGGCTCTGCAACACACACACACACACACACACTGCAATCATACACACACACTGCATTCATACACACACACTGCACTCATATACACACACTGCATTCATACACACACACTGCATTCATACACACACACTGCATTCATACAGACACTGCACTCATACACACACACTGCACTCATATACACGCTGCACTCATACACACGCTGCATTCATACACACACTGCACTCATACGCACACGCTGCACTCATACACACACGCTGCACTCATACACACACGCTGCACTCATACACACTGCACTCATACACACTGCACTCATACACACTGCACTCATACACGCTGCACTCATACACGCTGCACTCATACACGCTGCACTCATACACACACGCTGCACTCATACACAAAAGCTGCACTCATACACACACGCTGCACTCATACACACACGCTGCACTCATACACACACACTGTAAAATAAATATTCAATTAATATATTTTTTTTAGGATCTAATTTTATTTAGAAATTTACCAGTAGCTGCTGCATTTCCCACCCTAGTCTTATACTCGAGTCAATAAGTTTTCCCAGTTTTTTGGGGTAAAATTAGGGGCCTCGGCTTATATTCGGGTCGGCTTATACTCGAGTATATACGGTAGGTGTTAGAGTTGAATAATAGCATCTTTGAATAGAGTTTTTACTCTTTTATCAGATGGAACACATAGAAGGACTTTTTATGCCCCTGAGGAAGTTCAAGGACGTTTGAACGAAATGCGTAGGGCTGATGTATAGTGTTTTAGAGTTTTTTTATTGTTTTTTTATTGTTTGCTGACATATTTTATTATGTTATGGCTCTATTGATCCTGTGATCCTGAGACCGGTCTATTTTATATGCCTGCTTGCCACTTCAATAATGTAAGTGTGCTCTATAATAGATATTGTAAGTGTGCACATCAAAGGACTTTTTATGCCCCTGAGGAAGTTCAAGGACGTTTGAACGAAACGCGTAGGGCTGATGTATAGTGTTTTAGAGTTTTTTTTATTTTTTTATTGTTTGCTGACATATTTTATTATGTTCTGGCTCTATTGATCCTGTGATTGATCCTGTGATCCTGAGACCGGTCTATTTTTTATGCCTGCTTGCCACTTCAATATTGTAAGTGTGCTCTATAATTAAAGTGTTTATTTTATCAAGATACTCTGCACTATTATGCCTTCTTGTTTCCGTCTATGTATATCATGATGTTTCATCCATCCTGAGATATCCACCATCTTAATGATATGCCTACAATCAATTTTGGTTTGTGAGTGTGAATAACTTTACATTTCCACTCCCTTTTTTTTTATAACAGTATTACGCTATGTCTTTTTCTGTTATTATTGTATTGTAGATTTATCTTTTTCATATCGTTTGGAGGACCTGGAGGAGTCCTTATCTACAATACATATAGTTCAAGGTTAATTGTTTAGATTTCTATCCATTACCCACTAAGGGTGTGTCTTATCCACTAGTGGGTGTATCTGTACTTTGCACATTTGGTTATTTAGATCCGTGTAATGTACTAATACCCTACATATCAATAGTGTAGACTTTAAGGTTGGATGAGCGAAGAGGAAGTCAAAAGTAGTAGTAGATACCATCAAAGGTAACGTCTGTAATGGTGTTTAAATGATAGCTTGTTCTATCAAGATTCATAGCTTTGAGGGTGATTGTATAGACCAGTTGATTCTCTACGAATAGACAGCCTGGTGGTAGTCGAATATATTTGGAAATCCTACCCAACCAATATCTTTAGGCCTACTGAGAATATGGTTTGCTGTTCATGGTTTTCACCCTGCCCAAATAAATGTTGTAACTATGGATTGTGAGGTTTTTTGAAGAAATGGCATGGAATGAGAATGGATAATGTATTAAGCAGATTTAGTATCCTATGAAACTTTTATTGTAAAAATGTTGACATTTCCTAACCTTCATAATTAATTTTTAAGTACCACACACATTTTAGAATTTGGGGACTTCTTACTGGTGAGTGACACTCACAAAAAAGCCCTGTAACAATATGATTTACCTAGACTTGTGTATGATGAAACAACTAAGTTCGTCCTAACTATTTTTCCTGAAAACAGAAGGTTTTTCGGAAAGTCTACATTTTGGCCATGCCAGATCAGCTTGGTAGCATTTTGGCACTAAACACCCATTTAAAAAGCAATTTAGACAAACCAAAAGGTTATGCAAATGGGCTAAACTGCTATGCAAATTATATACATATTATAATATTATGTTTATATTTTGCAGTATACTGATAGGAGCTTTTTACTGCCATTTGGCTCACAGGTCCGGTGAGAAAATGTAACCTATATAGGTCAAAATAGGAGGAGCAGTTAAAATGTTTCATTATATGTTATGTATTTATTATATATATAAATAGTTTTTTCTTACTGCTTATCCATTTTCCCTCCATTTCTCATTTCTCACTTGATCTGCGAATATAATCAACCTTTAGCGACTGTCCACTAACCCCCAATCAACATTCTTTCCATCGATCATCTATTTTTTTTAATTCAGAATCACAAATCAAAATGAACATGTTTGTCCATTGCGAAGCTTGTTTAATTCATGACTTGTGTAGATTTTGGATCTGTACATTCCAGGAATTCAATCGAAACAAATCTCCACGTTTAGATTCATCTTACAGCAGTTCAATGTACATTGTCTTTTACTAACCCAGTGTAAGTGACACCTGTAGTGCATTGGGAAAAAAAGATTCTGCTCACCAATGAGTTAGCAAACACTCTGAAGATTAAGCTCAAATAGTAGATTAAAATTCTGGAAACCATGCAACTGTTGTAGAAGTCAAAGTGTACGATAATGCTCGATGACCTTTGCAACTTTTCAATATTAACAAGGGATGTTACCCAAGGACAATGTTTTCTATTCCGTTGGTTAGCTGAAAAGTTATTTGTACTGGAAATCTATTATATTACGATATTCTTAGTCATACTGAGAAGCTTTTGTCAACATTGTTTATCATTGAAGTTGCTTTATCTAAACCAAGCAGAGAACTATTTGTTAACCTCTTTTTGTAATCTGTGGGAATTACTCTGATTTGTGTAGGTATTAATTTAAATAGCTGTCTAATTGAAAGGCCTGTGGCAAACACTAGTGAATTTTCCATATCTGTGTATCCAAAATCATTCCTGAACAAAAGGGACATAAAAATATCCCTTTGGCAGGTCTCTAGGCTAAGAAGCCAGCCCTTCATTACCTATTAAATCTAAGATTAAACACATTTGGAATCATGTAAGGCAGGGGAAGCAAGTAACTGTTGTAGAATGGATGTATTAATAAGAGTGAATAATACGTTTGCTCATCAAACTTTACTGTTAAAAAAAAAAAAAAAAAAGGAAAAAAGATGCATTTTGCAAACGTTAACCGGTAGCACATTATTTTATTTATTAATCTTGTAGCGGAATACATGTCTTAGAAAAAAATATTGGGGGGCGGGGCTTGGATGCCATCCTGGAAGGGCGCAGGAAGACAGAGCTCCAGCCAAAAATCTACAAAAAGCGACTTAAAAGCGTCTTAAAAGGGGGAAAAACACCCTAATCTTCACATGACAAACCCCCTCCCGCACCACCGGAGAAACCTAGCAGTGGACTAAACACCCACCACGCTTGTCAACTGGCAGCGGCAACCTACACTCAAAAGAGGCCTGGTGTTGCCCCGGCGGGAGAAACGGACCATCTCCGTGCCGGGGGTGACACGGGCTTTTATCCCCGTGAATAGTCTGAGCCTCGTACTCCCCCCCTCTGGGCCGGCGGTGGTCATCCCGGCCTCCAACAAGTGAGAACGAACCACTAGGCGAGAACTAACCCGAAGAAAATTCCTGGGCGACACTAGTGCAGGCAGCCTACACGTGGTCCCCAAAAATGGCCGGGATGGAGCGCCTGGGATAATCGACAAAAGCCACCAGAAATGCCTGCACCTGCGGCTCAACCTCCGGAGATAGCTCCGGCACAATGCCTCACTCCTGAGCGGAAGGCCCAAGGCAACACCCGCAACCCACGCTCCAGAATGCGCCGTCGCCACCCGAGATCCCGCAACCTTCCACCAAAATCAGTGAAAGCAGCTCATAGATATGAGAACCTGGGACCAGGCAAAATCCGAGGCCGTAATGATGCGGCACGACACGGCAATGAGGAAGATCTCCCAACATGGCAGCGGTTCCGACACCGTCAGGACACCCTCTCACAAAGCCGCCCCAGCGCTTCCCCCGGTGGGATCTCTGCCTGCAATGTAGACCATCCGGGGCCCTAGGACCTGCCGGGGGGCTGTGTGCCGACCAGAACAGGAGTGGGCTGACCGGGACTCTCAGCACAGGCATGCTCCCATAATATGTGAGAAACTGCCACTGACTATGAACTCATATCCCATTAAAGCCACAACTCTGCAGCCCCAGTATTTTTGACATGGCATTCATTTTTGCATATGTTATATTGCCTGTTACCATTTTTGCCCTAACTACTAAATCGATTAATGGAGGCACCTTATTGTTGGTCTCTCTAGCAATATCAACCTACCTAGCCTACCTAAGCTAATCTCTGCTGGACTCTCCTAGCCTGTGAAACCCAGATACTGGCATGTGAAGCTTATATTGCCAATACCAGAGGCATCCAGTGGTAATAGTACTACTAAGCCTACTAGCATTGCCTAACATGTTTATTCTAATGATCCTCAAATGATTGCCTAAGCCTGAACCTAGCTAGCTACACTGTACAACAGGCAGGGTAGGCCAGTTTAAATGTCTATGCCTAATCTAGATGAATACATACATGTCAATGTGCAGGGCTGTGACATACTTGTTACTCATGTTAATCTCACTCACCCCGCTGTCGGTTTGACCAGCCTATATATGTTCAAGCTCCATGTTACCGACACAATAGTCTGCGCTTGCCTACACTACTGTGCCCATATTTTGAGCCACTACTATTGTTTTACTCAAATACTGACATCTACTATAATGTTACAGTTCCTCGCCTGTGATTCTAAACGTGCTCACACTATACTGACTTTAGCATAGATTAACTAGCAAGGTTACGCGTCTAACATCTTTATTTTATTTTATCCTACTCTTACAAACTAACCGTTTAGTTAAGCATGCAAAATAAAAAAATGTGCGAATCATCATGCCACTGTTTATCTTATATTACGCTTGTATTACGCTGTTGTGGCGTCCGTGGAAATCTTGTAACCATCTGCACAATCAAAAAATAAAGAATTAAAAAAAAACAAAAAAAAATATTTCCCTTAATGTATTATTCTGTGAACAAATCAATTTTATTGATATGTTATAAAGCTGCAATAAATAAGTAAATATGTTCAATAATAGCCTGACACGGCTAAATAATAAACCTGTCAAACCTAGCGCAAATTGGTAACCATCCAGAAACTTTTCAAAATATTCAGATACTGTCATTAACCCTTCTAGGGCTGCTGCAAAGCAATGTCTTGTCCACTGTTCTAACACGTAAAGGGTTAATTATCCTATTGTTATCATGTTGTTGAATTTGTTTTGGTTTCAAACTACCCAATTACCGTTTTGTACTAATCACAAAAGATGATGGCCTTACAGAGTATTTCCTTTTAATTTATTTCAAAATAAGTCTCCTATTTTGAATTAATGGCATCATTTGGTAGTCACATTTGTCAAAATGATTACATTTATTTTCATTGAATAAAGTTCTGCTGCATGAGATGAGCGGAGACATTTAGCAATGCAGAAAAATGTTTCATTCAACTTATGCATGAAACACGGAAATTAAAGTGAAGTATATACTGGTAGAGCAATATTCTAAGGTTATGTTGAAGAGGATTTTTCACCCATGAAAGGTTATCTTCAGGTCAGTTGTAAAAATTCAGTCTTTACTAGTCTGTACTAAGTTTATTGCCTTTAAATGTGTAGCTAGAGGGATCTATTCGCTAAACAGTGATTTTAGATCATTATCGTCAACATACAGAGTAGGAAAAACAGACAGACAGACAGAAAGATAGCCGGATAGACAGGCAGATAGACAGGCAGATAGATGGATTGTAAGCTTTTTTTGCACAGGGTCATCATTATCTTATTGTTCCTATAACATTTTGTAAATGTCTAATTTATTGCTAAATTCCCCCCTTTATAATATTGTAAAGCACTATATATAGTCAAATATATATATATATAACAATAATAATGATAGATAGATAGATAGATAGATAGATAGATAGATAGATAGATAGATAGATAGATAGATAGATAGATAGATGATTGTGCATTAGTGAGAGAAATTCTAAACTGATCATATGTATTTATATTTTTATCTTTCATCTTTCTTATCGACTATTTTACACAAATCTTTCCAGACTCAAGGCCTAGCCTATCGTACGTTTATGATCTGAATTGAAATCTGAACTTTTTGGCTCACAGCTCATCTCTACTCTGAAATTGGGCTATGCAATATCTTTCAACAAGGCCCATAGCCATTATCTTGCAAGTTATTTGTATTGCTCAGATATACATCTAAGCTTTGAAGTTTTCTCAACTTGCTATATCACAAACATGACCTGACTACAAAAAGTATTTTCGATAACAGAGATCCCTTTAGGTAATGTGTTAATGTCTTAATTGGCTTTATTTTACATGCTTTTATTTTAGTGGAGATGGAATTAACAGAATACAAATGCCTTCCTGTAGGTTAAACAGGACTCCGGGGCTCGCAAAACCTTTTTCTATCGTTGTGAAAAAAAAAAGCTTCAAAACGGAGGGAGCCAGAGGATTTCAGTTTTGACATCTTTTCTTTAGACATTATTATCTGTGATGTTATGTTGTACTCAATTAATGTAAAAATATTTTATTGTAAATACATTTTAGAATTACTTGTTGCCTTGAGAGAAAAGTGCTCACTCATATTCCATCTTCAATTATCATATCAAATAAATTATGACAGTAAATTATCACTTTTGTCAGTTTTAAATTCTGATTAATATTTTCAGATAGAAAACCTGGAAGCTTGCTTTTGTGTATACATTTTGTTTGAAATAATTAAATATAAAGACAGATATTTTAAGTATTTAAATTGATATGCAGAAAGGCAGGTAAATGTATAGGTGGACATTCATACACTCGGAGACACAGACAGAGAGACATACACACAAACATAAACAGATATAGAAAGCATGATGCATCTTCTCTTCATATTATTATTTATTATTATTATTTATATAGCACCAACAAATTACGCAGAGCAGAACATGTGACTTTCCCAATGCAGCACGTAACAAACATGTAAGGACACTGCTAGAATAGTTGAAACCCTTCCCAGAAAGTAGTAATCAATCACTCTTAAACCTCAGCCTTACCATGGACTTGTTTTAGTGCCTGGACAGGAACACCACCATTTAAGCATGTTTGGGGAGCAAATGACTGAGACAAAATGTTGTTCAGAGCTTTTCTGTCCTTTTAAAAAAAAAAAAAAAAAAAAAAAAAAAAAATATTTATTTGTTTTATTTAGGGAATGACAATCATAATACAGGTTTGCAGGAGAATGTAGCATAAAAAAGTATGCTGAATTGTACATGGCGAGACGAATACAACATTCAAGGTTATCAGACCTCATTTTGTTTTGTTTTTTGTGATTCTATTTCGTCGTGTAAGTCGGGTGTGAAGTCAGTTTGTGATTTGGTCTATAAGTGAGTGGTGGCCCGACTGGGTAGCTAGTGTCAGGTAGGTTTGAGTGGTCTGTAGGTTTGAGGCAAAGCCATATCCTGTCAGGCGTTCTACGTAGTGTGCGGCCATTATCAGTTCCCTAAGATAGGTCAGTAACAGTGGTACTGCAGGGTCGAGTTATGCCCCATACGAGGGCATTAAGTACTTGTGCGATAAGGCTCTATTGAGAGTAACACGCATTTGTTTCTGCTGTCTCAGAACACAAGTATGACCCCTAACCAAGCGGAATCGTAAGGCTTATGGCTTCTTACTACTAAAAAGGTCTCACTAAACAGTGCAGGGGCCAATCAGGAGGTGTAAAGTGATTCCGGTTGGCTAATGGGTGTCGTTTGTGTGTGTGGTTTCAACAGAACTTAAAAAATTAAGAGAAGGGTAACAAGGAAACAAAACAATGTAGGGCAGCATAAAGCAGGCATTTCGGGGCTCCTCGCCTCTTGTCTTCTCTTGGGATGAAGGGTGTTGCACTTTCAGGGTCCCATGTATGTGGGATAGTAGGGTTCACGGGAGTCTGCGCTTTTATAGGGATTCCAAGGGCCTGCTGGAAAGTGTCCACTTCAGATATTTCAGACATCCTATTTGTGGTGCCCTCTTTGGTCTCTGCCAGGGTCTTCGTAATGTCTATCTTTATTCTATGCCAGCAGCTCTCAGCTGGTTGGTCACCGGTGTCATTGATCAGCGCCACAACAATGTGTTGCGGGTCAGGTGACTTGGGCAGTTTCGAATGTAAGCGGGGTTCGTCCGCGCACCTCAGCCATGATTCAGATTTTGACAGTGAGAGAGTGACAATGGATTATAACATCTAGTATGGCTGTATGTGGTGCTTGCCTCGGTTTTGGGATTTGAAAGAAGCCGTCAAATGTAAGCTTATTTGCTTGAGCGTGCGGCATAAGGGAGGCGGTGAGTCGCCTTAGGTAGTGAGGCAGTTTTATGGTGTCAACGGCGCCTGGTGTGCCCCGAATCTTGAGGTTTGTGCATCTGTGGCGGTCCTCTGCCAGGTCAGCCCTGGTTGTTAGGGAAGTGTGGGAGGATTGAATTTGTTGGAAAGCTTCTCTCAATCTCTGCACCTCCTGCTTCAGGTCTAGGATGTCTTCCTCAGAGGCCTGTGTACATGCCGTTACTGCAGTAATTTCAGTTGTGAGCAATTCCAGATCTGCCATGTGGAGCTGTCTCATTTCATGTAATAGATGCGCTTGGTGGCTGGAGTCTGGTTTTGCCTTCCCGGTGGTGCCATCTGTAAGGGCAAGGTTGGGGACATCCCTGTCATGTCCTCCGCTGGTGACTCAGACCCATTCGGGCTCCCAGTACGGGTTGGAGAGGTTGCCTTCTTTGTGACAGTGGGGCACTGTAACATGGCACTTATATCTTGGACATGGTTGTGGTTTTTGGGATCTTCTCCCCATAGTGTCTGTGGGTTACCATGTGTTGAGTGATGAGGTGATTGTTGTGTTACCTCCGGCAGTTCTGGGATTTCCCGTGCAGTGTGGAACGTGAGATAGGCACCCAGATCGCCTGCAGAGTTTCCTACTTGATTGCGGGAGCAAGAAAGGCATCTGCCTTTTCTCTCGCCCCTAATTGGTATCGAAGTACGTGATTTCACTCTGGGTCGTCACCATGGGACCTCAGATTAGATCCGTTCACTCAGTGTTGGGAGCTGCAAGAAGTTGCAGCCATTCCACTTGAGCGCTAAGCTCTACCCCCCTTACTCTGTTCTTTTAATGGTGGAACAAAGGTTTTATACAGAGGTGCACCTATAAAAACAATAATAATGAAATACATAAATTTACGCCTCGTAATAAAGAGCTGTCTTAGAGCATGAACCAAAAGAAAGTGAATATGTGATGTAAAAATTACTGTCAGACTTGTGTTTACAACTTTGAGGAAAGCATATAACAAATCATTGATATAAAACATATCTAGGGGTGGCATTTCTATATGGGGTCTTGTTAGAATAGATGGGTGGTGGGAAAGTGTCTTCTTAGAACAGAAGAGAACAAAGATGGTCATGTGCCAAGACTATGTATGTGACGTTCTGGCATGGTCAGGTGCAAAACTACGTGTTTTACGTATTTGCAATTTAAATTGAACAATAACATGAAATGGTCACTAGGGGCATACTAAAAACTAGAAGACAGATTTGTACATTAATCCTTACAGTGCTGGAATGTTAGTTAGTCTCATATTAAACCTTAGCGAAACCATTGGGTATACTCAAGGAAGATGAACCAATATTTGATTAAGAGTATTAAGAGTATACAAGTAGCTACATAAAATATAACATCTCAAGCTAGAACCTCCAGATGTTTTTAGGCATTCAGGCACTGTACTCATAACTAGGAGAGAGGTGAAGTGCACACACAAATCAATAAATAGTGTTTCATACTGTGGTTGGGACCATGTATTAGCAGCTGAAGAAGATTGTTTTGAAATTCTAGTAACCACGTTATGTCTTTAAACCTTAAAATAGTTGATTTACCAGTACTAAGTAAGCTATTCTGGGACTCCTATAAAATAAGTTTCTTGAATTTTAATGGACCATTTTCAATATTGGAAGGGCCAAATTAATTGTAGGAGTTTAAAAAAAATGATCATCTTGCTATGAGGATGTAGCTTGTATGCAATACACAGTGCCTTGTTGCCATTGAAGTGTAGAGTGACAAGAAAGTCCAAGTCGAGGGAACTGCTGTTGTGGGATATATAGTGGAAAGGCATAAAGTATCTCCAACCTAGAGAATGGAAAGGTTTCCTGTGGATGTAAGTGGCATTTACTGATCTTGAAATATCCTAAATGCTGTATGTTCACAATTGGCTTGTTTAGGATTAAGATAATTAAAGGGACTGTCAATTAAGCAAATTAACAGCCATGCCCTAGAAAATAGAAAAGGATATTGACCCATTCATTTCTGCTCAGTTAGAAAGCACTTGTGAATAGCTGGAGACCACGACTGTCGCTGGGTATGCAGGCAATGTTTTTAAAAGAGGAAAGCATGGAGTTCTTAATAAGTAATTATGGGATTGCATTAAAGCATAGAGTGCTGTGACATTAAGAGAGAAATAGAGAGCAAGACTATGACATACATGGTCCTTATTGTGAATAATTTGCAGAAAATGATACATAGTAAGAAGGATTTAGATTTAGTTGTCTGGATCCTGCAGACCATGATAGTGCAGTATTTACATGTGGTATGTCTATTGGGGAGGCATAACAATACTAAAGTGCTGGGTATTGGAATCAACATCCAGTCAATGACCATACATTATAGAGAACTTACCACTGTTTTTCTTTCCAATGGTTGGTCATTGACTGGATGTTGGCTGGATGATTTTTTTTTAAACCTAGACTATTTTTAAAAAATCATTAAATGAAAATTGTTGGCACCATAACCACTTCGATTGGTTATGGTGCCTTAAATCTGTGGATGCCAAGTTCCACATAATTTGTTCTCCTATCAACCATGAAAAATTTCATTTTTGTGCCACAGGTGCCATTGCACTGGTTGCTTTCTTGGTTATACGACCGTAAATCCGAGATACAGAATCACAATTTGACTAAATCCGATTGTACAAATCTAAATATAAATGCACTTGGAAGACAGTTGACCTAAGGCTGGCTTTAATCAGATGGTGTTGTGAATGCCGATTTGCAAATGTTAGACCAAAATAGCCAAATTGAAACACTTCATTATTCAACTTAGCTGACTTTCCCAGCTTTAATATTTCAGTCTAGAATTTGCATTCTTTTGTCAATTCTCCACAATTATCAATATCTTCTTTGTTTACCCCCTGATATCATTTTCTTTTATAGAGAAAAAAATATACATTTATTCAAGAGAAAAAAAATAGCTAGCAAACAAATATAGTATTTTTTTTTATAGAAATTGAATATGGTTTCAGAAATGTAGCTTCCTAAAAATGTCACTAGAATATAAAAAAATCATGTCTGTACGTGGACCATATGCTACATATACTGTAATATGCAATTGTTCCAGCTCTATGTACTATACAAGACATTGCAGGAAACTGTCATACCCTATAAAAAATGTACTAAGTGTGCTCAAGCCCCTCTCTTGCCCTTACATCTCTGGTTGCTAACAGGAAGTCACAAATTTTCACTTGCAAACATTGCTGTAGAGCATGGGAGAAGAAATGGGCACTTTTATGCAGAGATGCCAAAAGACAAAAAAAAAGAGCACTTGCAGATAATTGTGTTTCTCTCCAGAATGAAACTAGTGCCAGAAGCAAAGGAGAAAGCCATTGGATTTTGTGTTCCATTGCTTTCTATAACTGTTATTGAGAGACAAATTGTTAACAGGACCCCAGATTGATCCCATCACATTGGATATTTGGAAAGACTGGACAACACCATTTTACTGGAATACATTTTAAAATCACGACATAGGATGAAATTCCATTTCATTAATACTAAAAATTAAATCCATAGGTTTCTTGCCTATGTGCACTGATATACTCAATTTCATTTCAGCAATATATATCTAAGGAAAGGTTTGAGGCTATAAAAGCAAATGTAGTTTCTATGCAAATACTATCTGTATGTAATTAATTGGATACAAAGATTTCTGCTCTGTGTTGTCAGTGCCCGAGGCAAATACATGAATGACAAGGTCATGTTACTTACAAGGTGTCATCACACAGGGAGGCAAAGACAGAGGCGTAAAAATTTATAAAAATGCATTACAAAATAAATTGAAGAATTTATAACTGCATCAATGTATATTTCCCATTTTTGAAAATGCAACCAAAACCAGAAAAGAACACTCATACATGATTGCACAGTTATTAAAAAAACAAACACAAATAAAAAAAAATGTACATCTTTGCTTTTTTTCTCCTTTGCAGCAGTTCCCTGGCATCTGATCTGTTACATAGAAACATAGAATGTGACGACAGATAAGAACCATTCGGCCCATCTAGTCTGCCCAATTTTTTAAAATACTTTCATTAGTCCCTGGCCTTATCTTATAGCTAGGATAGCCTTATGCCTATCCCACGCATGCTTAAACTCCTTTACTGTGTTAACCTCTACCACTTCAGCTGGAAGGCTATTCCATGCATCCACTACCCTCTCAGTAAACTAATACTTCCTGATATTATTTTTAAACCTTTGCCCCTCTAATTTAAGACTATGTCCTCTTGTTGTGTTAGTTTTTCTTCTTTTAAGTATAGTTTCCTCCTTTACTGTGTTGATTCCCTTTATGTATTTAAATGTTTCTATCATATCCCCCCTGTCTCGTCTTTCCTCCAAGCTATACATGTTAAGATCCTTTAACCTTTCCTGGTTAAAATTAATCTATGTTGGAGCCAGATCGAGTTCCTGTCAGTCAGCTTGGCATGCTTGTCTCCAAATTGACACCCCGCTTCAAGGGGAAGACCTATTAATTTTAACATATTATAACTGAGTCTTGAGAGATTCATCATAAATACTGGAATTTTATTTTTGTAAGATATCACACTTTAATCACACTTGAGCAGCTCAAGAAGAATATCCGTTCAGAAATTTGAGTGTTAGAGTTTGAATCATTAACTAATGTTATGAACAATACATTTAAAAGAGCCCAACTTTGCAAGTTTCGGCAAATGGAGCTCATATAAAAAATATAAAAAAATTAATTCTATGTAACTAGTCAAACACATCTCCATACATTAAGCATTAATTATATGTAATATCATTGAAATTGGTTCATTAATAAAAAAGTTATTGACGCCTCAAACCCTACTCTGAAATTTGTCCCACCCT
Organism: Pelobates fuscus; assembly: GCF_036172605.1. NCBI lineage: Eukaryota > Metazoa > Chordata > Amphibia > Anura > Pelobatidae > Pelobates > Pelobates fuscus. The sequence continues at coordinate 37,634,607 of NC_086325.1, forward strand.
GTATAGTTGTAAATTTGGTATCCTTTCGCTCACCTGTCGATCAATTCTTAATACACATATATAAATGCCATTCCTGAAAATGTAGTAACACAGCAGAAAAGAAGAATTCCCTTCTACTCTGTTCTTGTCATTGTCACATTAACTACACTGAATGAGCTGCACTCTGGTGTCACTCTGTTCTGACTCTAGTATGTAGACAATGAAGGCAGTATGCAAGAATTAGGGGCAATATGTTCCCTGCTTTCGGAAGACTAGGCAGGAGTCAGAGTTGTGGTTGCACTAGTGTAAGAGAAACATGATGGTGATTCTGGAGAAGGTAGGTATTTGCTTTGATTAGCAAAAAACGTTGTTATGTTGGAACAATGATTTTTCTATATGTTCCTGACCATATAAAACTTACCCAGCCCAGCAAAGCACCCAGAGCTCCATCAGCTGTTCCACAGCCCTTTGCAACAGCCTAACAGCCTGATTTTAAAACATACCCAGCCTAGCAAAGCATCCAGAGCTCCATTGGCTGTTCCACTGCCCTTTGCAACAGTTAGCCTTCTGGAAGACCAACATTTAATTATATTTTTACATACCCTGTTGTTTTTGTTGTGTGTGTTTATATATTTAGTGATTATAATTTTATTTTATTATTTTCACTGTATATATTTCCATGTCTTTGTAACTACAGCCTGTGTTAATTATACTTTGCATATCCCTGGCACATTGCTTATTGTATCACCTTTGTCTTGTCCATTATGTTAAAAGTTAGTTTAACCAGCTCAGGCCCATACATCTTTCATGTTATTTGTTTAATGGTTTTATTTCCCTACATGAATACCTCAGTCTTACCTCTGTAATTTTCAATCTTTCCCTTTGTTTTTGCTTAAATTACCCTTACATCAAATGTCCATTGATGCATCTCCCCCATCCCTCAGCCCACCTGACCCTAATATATCTCTCTCCCTTAGCCTGATTTTAAAACCCAGCCCAGCAAACAACCCAGAGCTCCATCAGCTGTTCCACTGCCCTTTGCAACAGGTAGCCTTCTGAAAGACCGTTTCCCTTCCACCCTACCAACCCACCCCGAGCTCATTTCCTCATTTATAGATAGCCCTGCATACTTTCATTCTCCTGAAATGACAGGTGCAAACACTGAGCACATTCTTCCAATCTCTTAACACTATAGAATACATACCCTGTCTCCCTACAAATAGCTTCATATCACACACCAATATTATATACTTTTATTTATTTTTTTGAATTGTAATTTTTTGCACTATTTGTATTTCAAATTCATCTATACACCTTATACCACTAACATGAATCCAAATATGACCAAACTGTTATTCTTAATAACCCTTTTCTCACTCCAATTATGTTCACATCAATACCACCATAAGCACACACCTCAAACTGGAAAACAAATTATCATACACCATGGCCTGCTCTGTTGCTGTAACTTATCTGCTAAATGCTGGTGGAGAGTTATAAAAAATAGCCCTCCTATCCCCACCTCACAACATTATAAAGAATCCCATTCACTATATGGCCAAACAAAAATTAAATCCAAATTCCTATTCCTTATGTTACTTGCCCTTGCAAATCATGTGGAGTCTAACCCTGGTCCCCCAGCTAATTCTAGTTCTAATCTCCCCACTAAAAAAAGGCCTCTCTTTTGTGCACCGCAACATCCATAACTTGCTCCCTAAACTGCATGCACTACAAGCCTGTGTTCCCATTACAAACCAAAAATCATTGTGGTCTCAGAACCATGGTTAACGATTAAAATACCAGACTCCGCCTTTGCAATACAGGGGTATTCATGTTTTACAAATGACAGAGCAAAGAGAGCAGGAGGCATTGTTATTTATGTTGAAAAGTCCATAAAATTTACTAATTTCATGTGTCCTTAAGGAGTTAAAAAACTATAACTCCCCTTCTGCCTTTGATTTCCTTTCTGGCACAATTGAGATCCCTTTCAGTAAAACTATAATTGTTGCTGGAATCTACCACCCACCTAGCTCTCCGGTGCACTCCCTTTCGGACATAGCCTAACTACTAAGTGAAACTGTAGCTCAAAACCAAAAAGGTGAACTGTTGGTTTTTGGAGATTTTAATATTGATTGACTGAATTCTAAAAAATATAAATCATGTATGCTGTTTAAGACTTTGCAGCTAACACGATTAATTTCCTCCCCAACTCGCATTAACATTAAAAGCCAGAACCATACCTTGCTAAATCGGATTCTCTCCAGTTGTCTTGACAGAATCTAGAAGGCGGGCGTTCTCCCTAACAGTTTCAGTGACCAGTGTACTGTACGCAAAATAAAGGCCATTAAATCTTCTCCCAATATTATAATCATCAGGTCTTTCAAAAAATGTAATCTTGAATCCTTTTTAAGTGATCTCAAGAACATACCATAGCACAGGTTAGGTCTAATACCAGATCTAGACTCTGCAATTGTATTTCTTTAGTCCGAGCTCTTGCATGTTTGGAATTTGCATGCCCCTCTGTGTAAAGTTTATTTAGAGGGGCTAGAGTTGTTCAGTGCTTTATAGGTGTGAGTTAGTACCTTGAATTGACTCCTATAGCATACAGGAAGCCAATGTAAGGACTGGCAGAGGGGTGAGGTGTGAGAGAAACGACTAGAGAGGAAAATCAGTCTAGCAGCAGCGTTCATTACGGACTGTAGGGGTGCAGTACGGCTTTTGGGAAGACCAATCAGGAGAGGGTTACAATAATCCATGCGGGAAATTACTAGAGCATGGACAAGCTCCTTGGTAGTATCTGGTGCAAGAAAGGGGCGGATGCGGGCTATGTTTTTAAGATGGAATCTACAGGATTTGGCAACATGCTGGATGTGAGGCTCAAAGGTGAGACCAGAGTCAAGTATGACGCCAAGACAGCGCGCTTGCAAGGATGGACTGATGTTGGTACCACAAACTTGGAGGGAGAGCGAAAGAGGAGGATCAGTATTAGGAGGAGGAAAGACAAGGAGCTCAGTTTTTGAGAGATTGAGTTTCAGAAAGCGGGATGACATCCAGTCAGAGATGGAAGAAAGGCAAGCAGTGACACGTTGCAGGACGGCAGGGGAGAGGTCCGGGGAGGAGAGATATAGCTGGGTGTCATCAGCGTACAGGTGGTAGTGAAATCCAAAAGAGGTAATAAGTTTGCCAAGAGAGGCAGTATAAAGAGAAAATAGAAGGGGACCAAGGACGGAGCCTTGGGGAACTCCAACCGAGACAGGGCAAGGGGAGGAGGTATCATTAGAAAAGGAGACACTGAATGAGCGTTGGGAGAGATAAGAGGAAAACCATGAGAGGACAGAGTCACAGAGACCAAGTGATTGAAGAGTTTGAAGAAGGAGAGCATGATCAACGGTGTCAAAGGCCGCTGAGAGGTCAAGAAGAATTAGTATGGAGTAGTGGCCTTTGGTTTAGTTTAGTGCAACTAAACAGAACACACCTGCCCTGGGTTACAGCTAAGCTCAATCAAATGTACCAGTTTAGAGATTCATTGTGGTCAAAGTTCAAGCGTACTGGCTCCATGAACGATCACTGTACTTACAGACAGTGGCAAAATACATGAACAAAACAAACAAATATGGCAAAGGCTTAATATTTCAGGGAAAATTTGAACAACAACCTATCAAACCCAAGAAACTTCTGGAAAATCATAAATAGCATACAAACCCCCACAATCCACTCCCAACCCTCCACTGTCAAAATGGACAACCAAACACTGCAACACCACCTAGATGTAGCAAATGCCTTTAATAATTATTATGTTGATTGTGCTACCACCCTGGTTGCTAAGATAACAAATGACACTCATTTTCAGACCACAAATAAAGATCAGGCCTTGACAAATCTTTTGAAATCCTCATATAGAGAAATAAAATTTTAGACCTTTTCCTGTTAGTGTCGTTAATAAACATCTTAATAATTTAAAAATGAAAAACCAGTGTGGACCAGATCAAATCCCAGCAATGTTGCTGAAGCTCGGTGCGCCAGCAATTGCTAAACCTGTCACTACCCTTATTAATGAATCCCTGGTGTCAGGATACATACCCAAACTTTGGAAGACAGCAAAAGTTGTACCTATCCATAAAATTGATGACAATACTTTAGTATCTAACTATCACTCAATATCATTGCTCCTTGTATTGTCAAAAATCTTGGAAAAATGCGTCCACACACAACTATGTGAATATTATCAACGATCAAATTATCTGACCCCTGATCAATCAGGCTTTCGTCTAGATCACTCAACTTTGACTGCCCTCTTAAAAGTTTGCAATGACATCCAAATTGGCATGGAACAAGGAGACTTAACTGGAGCTATTTTCCTTGATTTTTCCAAGGCCCTTGACATAGTAGACCATTGCATTTTTTTGCAAAAACTTAAAAACTCAGGCATTGGTGATCGGCCGCTAACCTGGTTTCGATCGTATGTTTCAGACCGATTGCAATATGTGGCCATTTCTGATAGCTCTTCCCTCCCTCTTCTAGTCATGTGTGGTGTTCCCCAAGGCTCCATACTCAGCCCCCTGCTATTCACATTCATAAATGATCTGCCTAATGTCTGCAAATCCTCAACTGTACACATGTAGGCAGACAACACTGTAATCTACGCTAGTAAACCCAATCTACCGCAGCTTGAGACTGTGCTCCAAAACCAATTCACAGAAGTAGAAGAGTGGATAGCGGATAACAAACTCTTCCTAAAAACTGACAAAACTGTTACAATGATCTTTGGAACTGTACCTAAATTACGTAAATTACAAAATCAACAACTGTGTATCTGAACAAATACAAATAGCACACTGACAGCAGTCTGCTCTTTTAAATATCCAGGTATGTTGCAAGACCACAATCTATCCTTTGGCGTTCACATTGAAAAAAAATCTCTTCAAAACTTTATTCAAAACTAGGTGCCCTGTACAGAAACAAATCCTGTCTAAGCCCTACAGATAGGAAACAGATAGGGCAACAAATGCCATTGATTATGGGGATGTAGTGTATGCACCCGCACCGCAAATCCACCTTAATAAACCTAATACATTATATATTTCATTCTGCCACTTTGTACTAGAACGGAATTACTTTACCCACCACTGTGACATGTTAAAAGAGCTAAACTGGCTTTTGCTGGAATCCTGACGCACTCTTCATCTTTCCAGCCTTGTGCATAAGGGCATTTCTGGGAAGCTCCCACCCTATAATGTAGAATGCTTTCCCCAGCTGTTCCGACCTCCTATAACCTCCAATCCAGTACTAGCACGATATTTAGCATACCGCAATACAAAAATAACGTGGCTCTATCCTCCTTTTCATACAGAGCACAGCAATTATGGAATAACCTCAGGGACACAGACACATCTTCATTCAATCTAAAATATTTTAAGAGATCTATGGCAATATCCCTCAGCACAGAACGCATCTGTCATGGTTGAATATATTTATTACCTGTTATGTATTACATTTATATATGTGTGTAAATTCTATTAAATAGAAAAACCTAATTTTATCATATCAAGCTAATCAAGCTAATTTAAAATGCAGAATCAATAACTCCCTCGCGTGCAGTTTAGTGATGTCGGGTGCCGGAATATGACATCAGGAAGACTGAGCTCCTCCAGCGACCTCTTCTCCCAACTGGGTAAATTTTAGCAGAGTAGGCACGTGCAATGTGGGGAAATTTACTCGCGGCTCGCCAGGACGCAAAGTTGTCCATTGTGGGCCACATGCGGCCCGCAGGCTGTGAGCTTTACATACTTGCTCTAGGACATCCAGATCCAGATAGACAAGCAAGCAAGCAAATGCCTAGAAGACTGTATTGTCCCTTTAAGCAATATTAATACATATTACATAGTTACATAGTTACTTGGCTCAAAACAGACTTGCATCCATCAAGTTCAGCCTTCCTTACTTTTGTTTTTTTCGGTTGATCCAAAAGAAGATAAAAAAAAAAGTTTGAAGGACTTCCAATTTTGCAACAAACAAGGAATGAATATCCTTCTTGGCCCCAGAATGGCAGTCAGATTTAACCTTGGATCAAGAAGTTATTAACCTACATTGAACAATTCTAACCTTGAATATTCTGTTTTTGCAAGTATGCATCTAGTTGCTGTTTGAACATCTGTATGGACTCTGATAAAACCACTTTTTCAGGAAGAATTCTACATCCTTATTGTTCTTACAGTAAAAAAAACTTTTCTTTGCCTTAGACAAAATCTTCTTTCTTACAGTCTAAACGCATGACCTTGTGCCCTATGTAAAGTCCGGTTTGTGAATAGATTTCTACACAATGGTTTGTATTGGCCCTGAATATATTTGTATAATGTTATCATATCCCCTCTCAGGCAATGTTTTTCTAAACTGAAGTTTAGTGAGGTTTAAATTTGTTAACCTTTCTTCATAGCTGATATGTTCCATTCCTTTTACTAATTTTGTAGCACGCCTCTGCACTTTTTCTAGTGCCATAATATCCTTCTTTAGAACAGGTGCCCAAAATTGCACAGCATATTCAAGATGTGGTCTAACCAGTATAAAGAGGCAAAATTATATTTTCATCATGAGAATGAATGCCCTTTTTCATGCATGACAATACCTTGCAACATTGCACATTGTTGCATAGTTTGTTGTCTATAACAATTCCCAAGTCCTTTTCGTATGATGTTATTCCTAATTTGCTTCAATTAAGGGTATACGTTGCTTGTGCATTCTTTATGCCGAAGTGGATAACTTCGCATTTTTCAACATTAAATTTCATCTGCCATTTGAGTGCCCAGTCCCCCGGAATGTTATGTAAATGTTCTTTAACCCCTTAAGACCGGAGGGCGTACTATTACGTCCTTTTAAAAGCGGCTCTAAACGCCGCCGGACGTAATAGTACGCCCTCCGGTTTTTAGTAACTTACACGGTCGCTGGCGGTCCCACGCCGGCGATCGCGGTTCGGGGGACTCCCAGGGAGCCCCCCGCGGCACGTCCGCCCTCCAGGAGCCCTCCCGGCCATGTGAGAGTGAGGTCCTTGCGAGGACCTCACAATCACATGGCCGGTATAGCTGCCTGCTGCATTGCCAGCAGGGGGACCAACTGTAATGACAGTTGGTCCCCCTGCTGGCTGAAAATCAAATAAAAATGTTTTAAAACAGTGTAAAAATAAATAAATTATATACTTAGATCATATATATATATATTATATATATATGATCTAAGTATATATATACACATATACACACATACACATACACCGTCTAGGTGTATTTTAATATTAATATATATATAATTATATATATATATTAATATCAAATTACACGTAGACTGATACTGATTAAATATATATATCATTATTGTTATATATATATTTATAAATAATATAAAAAAAATTAATATGTAAATACGTAAAAAAATTAAATAAAAAAAATAATTAAAAATAAAATATTAAAAAATATATAGATGTGTTTTATTTCGTTCTAACTGTATTCTGATATTAATATATATATATTTATATCAAAATACACTTATAACGAAATAATATATATATCTATATACATAAATATATACGTATATATCACTATATATATACCTATATATAAATAAAAATATAAAAAAAAATATATATATATATATACGTATATATACACATATGTATATATATACATATATTAATTCTACACATATATTTATGTAATAATTTTACATAATTAGGTATCCTAATTAATTACAATTAGCGGGACCTGCCTGACCACCCATGCCGAAAGTATAGGGAATTTAATTTGCTAGCACTATATTTAACCCTATAACTTTCCAAGACACCATAAAACCTGTACATGGGGGGTACTGTTTTACTCGGGAGACTTCGCTGAACACAAATATTAGTGTTTCAAAACAGTAAAATGTATTACAACCATGATATCGCCAGTAAAAGTGACGTTTTTTGCATTTTTCACGCACAAACAGCACTTACAGGGACGATATTATTGCTGCAATACTTTTTACTGTTTTGAAACACAAATATTTGTGTTCAGCGAAGTCTCCTGAGTACAACAGTACCCCTCATGTACAGGTTTTATGGTGTTTTCAAAAATTACAGCGTCAAATATAAGGCTTGTGTTTAATTTTTTCACATTAAAATTCGCCAGATTGCTTACGTTGCCTTTATGACCCTATGGTAGCCCAAGAATAAAAATTACCCCTATGATGGCATACCATTTGCAATAGTAGACAACCAAAGGTATTGCAAATGGGGTATGTCCAGTCTTTTTTAGTAGCCACTTAGTCACAAACACTGGCCAAAATTGGCGTTTTTTGCATTTTTCACACACAAACAAATACAAACGCTAACTTTGGCCAGTGTTTGTGACCAAATGGCTACTAAAAAAGACTGGACATCGCTTATTTGCAATACCTTGGGTCGTCTACTATTGCAAATGGTATGCCATTATGGGTGTAAATTTATTTCCTGGGCTACTATACAGTCTCAAAGGCAACGTAACCAATCTGGCGAATTTCAATTTCAAATGTAACACGCTATATTTGACCCTGTAACTTCCCAAAACACCATAAAACCTGTACATAGGGGGTACTGTTTTACACGTGAGACTTTGCTGAATACAAATATGTGTATTTTATTGCAGTAAAAGCAAACAGTATTATGACATTGACAGTTAAAATGTCATGAAGAACGAAAAAAATAAAAAAAAATCTTATTTTCTCCCATTTTTTTCATATTAAATTATGTTTCATAGCTAAATATTTGATATTAAATGAAAGCCCTGTTTCCCCTGAATAAAATGATATATAATAAGGGGGGGTGCATTTAATATGAAAGAGGTGAATTACGGTTGGACAGACATATAGCGCAAATGCCAGGTTTTGTTTACGTTTTGTTTCGTTCACAACTTGTACATTTGGCTGCGGTGTTAAGGGGTTAAACATAGTTGTAGTATGTTTTCAGTGTCTTTTTCATATATACCAATTATGATAATATACCAAAAGAAAATATGAGGACATGCATGGGAGAGTTGAGGTAACAGTCATGTGACACCACGAGTCAGCAGTCTGATTCACCGTAGATATGCATCAAATCAATGTGTTATTTCATATTGGCATTGAATTTTCCAATGGACGTCAGCGTCTTCTCACTGTGATTTTCACAGTGAGAAGTTCAGAAGCGCCTCTAGCGGCTGTCAATAAGACAGCCACTAGAGGCTGGATTAACCCTAGTTTCTCTGAAACTGCTATGTTTACAGCTGCAGGGTTAACACTAGATGGACCTGGCACCCAGACCACTTCATTGAACTGGAGTGGTCTGGGTGCCTATAGTGGTCCTTTAATTAATCACGCAGAATAGCAGGGATATGTGCAGATTGTATAATAAATATATATACATTTTACCCCAACTCACCTGTAATGCAATTCTCATTATAGTGGTTATATAGTCATACAGGAGGTTCTCCTGCTCTCCATCACAAAAAGCACTCTGCATATGTTGCAGTTGGTTTATTTTTGAATCTAGTAAGAATTAATCTGCTCATGTAGTAATGCAATTAAAAATAAGCCTGTGTATTGGTATTATGAGATATCTAAAGATATGTTAGGGGTTACAGTAAATCTATTGTGACAGTATTTTTTAAGATCAGTTAGTTTTGAATATAGGAGACTGGAGAACCTTATTTGTTCACAAATTGTATTATACAAATTCAGGATATATTTGCATGATACATTCTCTTTTGATTAACTTTAACCAATTAAGGACCAATGGCAGTTGTTTAGTTATAACAAGGCTGCATAGAGCTGACAGCATTATATAAGTATGGCATTTAACATAATATAAGCATGTCATTTAAATACTTTTGGCCTTGTAACCAGTGGATTGTGATGACAAAATGAAAGTCATTGATCCTCAGAGGGTTAATATCTTCTTATTGTTCACACAAGACTTTCCATTTAGCAAATAAACTGCTTTGTGTTTTTTTTTTGTGCTAGTGTATATTTGTAACTTAAAAGACAAGGGTGTTGAAAGACAAGGGTGGAATCAGTAAAATGTCTTATCACATTTTTCACCTTGATAACGATACGATATTTATTTATAACTGTGATACCACTTAAGAAGCATCAAGTAAACAAGGTATCTCACTGCTCTCAGTTTGAGATATAAAGGCATATTCATTATATGCCCTTGTCTCAAACACTTGTCAAATTGCCATCTGCATGATGCCAGATTGAAATTAACAGGACATTTGGTTTTCATGTAATAAATTTCCTTTTGTACTGTATCTATTGATAAATTATCAAAGTATAGTGAAAAACAGCTTCCAAGAGAAAGTAAGCTTAAAGGGAAATGTCAAGCACTTCCTGTTGTGTGAGCATCTCCCTTATTGTGATCCTGTATAGAGGACCACATTTATTAAGTAATTTTACCTAAGCAGCAACCATGATCAGAGTATTTCCCAAAACTTTGCCTTTTGTCAAAATGCCCCAATGTCTCTAGTTGGAGAAACCGCTAATACCCTGAGGTGCCAGTGAATGTATAGTTGCAGGACAGAAGACATTAGGGTATCTGTTTCTCAACGTTCATTTGAAGAGTGACAGTTACAATCCATCATTATGTTGATCACATTTATTTGCGTGATCGAAAACATGATGTTTTTCTTCATAGTAAAGTTTTATACAAATATCCATTTCAGAAGGCCGCCAAATTTATGGTAGGAGACAAACTTCACAATTTTTCTGCCAGAAAAGTATATTTATAAAACTGGTGCCACAGCAAAAATATGGAGCGCATTCTAAAATGACAGGGAAAATACTCGTTACAGGGTTATAAAAGGGCTGGTAATGAACCATGTTCTATTTATTAAATAAAACAACAAAATTTTATCATACCAAGCTAATCAAGCTAATTCAAAACACAGAATCAATATGATCTACTGCTACACATAATCGTATTAGTCATGTCAGTACTGGTGGTTCCTTGTGCGCAGAACCTGAAGTATCTTCCTCTGCAGTCCCTACTTTTCCACATGTATAACTTTCTAAAGCAATGTTAAAAAATCCATGTTACACAAGGGGAAGCAGTGGAGCACTAGAAGTTGAGCACAAGGATTACATAATAGGGTAAACAAAATGCTTACATGATAGGGAAGGGTAGACAATGTTAAAGGAGTGGCATGGCATCCAGTTTGGGCTGACCAGGAAGACCTTTCTTAGAAGAATAAGACAACACCCTACCGATAAAACAGGAACTGAGTCATGAAGTAACAAATCACAACTAAAGTCCAGTCACACAAAGTAAAATATCTGAACCATTTTAAAGCTCTACTAAGCGATAATGCTAGCCTCAAGGGACAGAGACACAGAGGCTAGCATTCCAGGAAAGAGGATAGCCTCCAAGGTACTCCACAAGCCATACAGGCTGTCTTCACTTGGTGTGAGGCAAAATGGGAGTGCAACCCCAAGAGCGCCAGTGCAACGGGCGGGAAAATTCCACAGCAATGTGCAGGATGTTTGAGTGAATCACAGAAGAAAAATGGCATTAAAGTGGCAAGTAAATGTACTTTTATAATGATTTTTTTTGCTTATTGTTACTGCATTAATCCCTTTCCCCTATGACTGAGATTCACTGTTACCAGCATTCTGTGATAAAAACGGATTGCAACCAACTCCATTTCAGCAGCCAGGCAGTTACATGCAATTGACATAGGAATGTATGACAAAAACTAATTAAGAATGCAATCTATATATTAGCTAGCAATTAGACAGATGGACAGATGATAGATAGATACATAGTCTGATGCCCAACAAGTACTTATCAGTTGATACCAATCTCAACAGACCACCTCTTACATTTTCTACAGTTCTCTGTGGAACACAGAATAGATTTAGACACAGTTACACATAATTTGGCAAACATATTTAAATTATTATGTCACATCTCCACAGCACCTTGGCACATTATTAGGCAAACCAATTTAGATTATAATGTCACATGTCCACAGCGCCAAATAAATTGGTCACATTCAATATTTCAGTAATGGATTTTTATTTTTTTACATTACCAAAGAAAACCTGTCAGATATAATGCTAACCTTTCAATGTTTCATTCCACTTGAGTGAAATAATAAATTAATTTTTTGAGCGAACAGGCACATAAAGGATACCGGGTTTATCCCTTTGCAATGAATGCTGTACTTCAAAATGTGTAAATTAAACAATTATTACAGTTAAATGCTTTTTTTTTTGCATACTACCCACTAAACAAGATGCGAAAATAAATTAAAATATTTCCACTCGCTACGAGCAAGAGTACTCAATTAATATCTCAAACCCTTTAATTAGGATGCCAGCTGAATGCTGTGTAGCAGTGTTTTACGTGTCAAAGCTTCAGGATTCTTCTAAGCAAATGTAAAAATAAACCAGCACAACCTAACTACACGGCCGGGATGTGTTAATTCAGAACTCAGGAGGTTTTGAATTAACGACCCCCACCCACTTTAAAATCTCAAGCATATAAAGCTGCGGCTTAATTTACATACGTATAAAATTAATGCAGTCCCCAGGACACAATTGCTGAGATATAACAATAAATATGCTAATAAAAGAAAAAGAAATTACACAATCTATTTTGTTTACTATGTGGTGCTCAACATTTGCTGTATTTATACAACGATCTAGGGAGTTAAACAGAAGGTCTATATTTATTTTTGAACATACTCACTCAGACATTTTGCATTCATACCATACTGAATTCCCTCTTGTATATGTGAAAATATCACTTGCTTAAAGTAGATCAGTGCTCTATGTATATTTGATAGAGTTAAATAAGAAACGGTGGCTGGAAAGACGTTTCTATTGAATCAGTATGGGTCATGCTTGCATTGAAGAATTGTAGATTCATAGAAACTAATAACTGAGTAACCTCATGTAGTTTTATACCAATCACTATGCGCGACGAATACAGAAAAAAGCAGGACAGACTACAAATGTTTCTACAGGCAAACATGCTTTTAAAGGACAGAGTGGAGTATTTATATAGTAGCATTGTTAGTTTGGGTGAAAGAGGACAAATGCATTAATTAAAAGGTATTTGCCTATTATTGATCAATAAAAACGCAACGCTCGCAATCCCGTGGTACACATTTGTTTATGTTGTCTTAAAGATGTAAGAAAAACAAAACATATTGTACTGCTATAGTAAATCAACTATATTTTAATCTTACTCAGCTTGATCCTGCTATGAAGTGTGAACCAGACGCATATTTGTCACTCTGCCACCAACTCACTGTTTGAAGATTTTTCTCCTAATTAGCTGTTCTGCATGATTTAAAGCAAGCCGGTACCCATTTACCATATATAACCTGGTATGATTTTAGACAAAACAATCACGTGTAAGAATAACTGCGATGCACCAAAGAAGCAATAATGCTTAATTAAATAAAAGGCTCGGTCATTGAATGATACAATTTTATTCAGTACAGGAAAAGGAAATGTATTTAGCAGAATCAATGAAGATAATGTATATAATAAATTATACGTTATCACTTAAAGGATGCCGTAAGGCTTTCTTAGTGATAACCGGTGGCTGTATTACTGTCAGACATTCACGTAATAAATTAACGCTTCAATCAGTCAAGAAAAGAAAAAAAGAAGAGAAGCACGTTAACTGTTAATAGTCAGAAAGAAGCCGATTTTTAAAAATGCAAAGAACTGTTTCTCTATTTCCTAACAGTAAACCTTACAGGGTCATTTACTAAAGTAAGGATTGTGAGAAGTGAAATCAAAGTAAATTTCAAATTTAGGGAAACAGTCGCTTGTGCGTAAGTTGAGGGTAACTGTGTATGGGCCTAAACCTGACCCCTTGAAAAAACCCTTCCCCTGTCTATCTCTTTTTCCCCTTCCCAACTCCTCTGTGTGTCTCTTTCTCTCCACCACCCCATGTGTGTGTCTCTTCCCCCCAGAACCTTGTCTCTTTCTCCCCCACCCTCTCTATGATGCTTTGTGTCTCAATTCCTCCCCCACCCCTATATGTGTCTCATCCTCTCCAAAACCCCTCCATGTGCTCATTTAAACTCCCCCAATCCCTTCATGTGTTTCATTCTCCCAGTCATACTGACAAGGCTCCCCCCAGGATGTGTGCGGCTCCATAAGGAAACCCCATGTACTGTACACTGGGAGGGGGAGCTCCTCCCTCTCCCTTCCATTCTGCGTAGGAGCGCCAACAGGTAAAATAACAGGGATGGGGGCCATCAGTGTGAGCATAGCCAGTGCCACCTACAACTAGGCCGCCAGCTCTGTGAGAGAAAAAGAGGTGGATACATGGATAGAGGGTGAGTGTCATGGAGGGCAGGGGAGCATGGGGAGAGACACATGGGAGGGGTCATGGGGGAGAGAGAGACATGGGAGAGGGTCATGGAGGAGAGAGAGATATGGGAGGGGGACATGGAGGAAAGAGAGAGACATGGGAGATGGGAATGGGGAGAGAGAGACGTGGAAGGAGCACATGGGGAGAGAGAGACATGGTAGAGGGACATGGGGAGAGGGAGACATGGGAGAGGGGCACGGGGAGAGAGACATGGGATGGGGGCATGAGAAGAGTGACATGAAAGGGAGGGGGACATGAATGAGTTATATGAATGGGTGGGGGACATGAGTGGGAAAGAGACATGGATGGTGGGGTACATGAGGGGGAGAGAGACATGGATGGGTGGTGAACATGGGGGGAGAGAGACATGGATGGTAGGGGGATGGAAGGGAGACATGAATAGGAGGCAAGAGACATGGGAGGGAGACATGGATGAGAGGAGGACATGGAGTGGGACATGGGGAGAGATATGGATGGGAGTGAGATATGAATGAAATGGGGGGGGGCATGTATGGAAGGGAGGAGAGACATGGAAGAGGGACAGAGAGATGGAATTTGGGGAGAGACATGGATGAAGGGGGGAGCGAGATATGAATGAAGGGTGGAGCGAGATTTGAATGGAAGGGGAACAGAGAGATGGAATTGGGGGAGAGACATGAAAGGAAAGGGAACATGGATGGAAGGGGGATAGAAGCCTTACACTGCCTGGAGATTACAGAGGGACTAGGGAACGAACAGAGCAGATAAATCCTGGGTGCTGGAGCATGTACCATGAGTGCAATCTCAGTGTTGGGGTAAGTCCTGGGTGCTGGTGTGGGTACTGGGACAAGTCCTGTGAGTGCAATCTCAGTTCTAGGGTAAGTCCTGGGTGCTAGGGCAAGTCCTGTGAGTGCAATCTCAGTGTTTGGGTAAGTCCTGGTTGCTGTAGCAAGTCCTTGGGTAAGTCAATATATGCCTCCAGTATATACACAAGGTTATGTCTCACATACTGCCCTGATATATACCCCTGCACAGGGCAATTCAAATAACCTTGTGTGCATACTGGGGCCTATATATTGCCCTGTGCATGGGGTATATGTCACGGCAATGTGCGAGGTATAAACTTGTGTAAATACTGGTGATATATATTGCCCTGGGAAGGGGTATATATTAGTTGTATCTATAAATAATAATACACTCTTTAAATGTAATTTAAAATGCATGGTTACACTTTTGTAAACTAGAATATAATGTTATAAGATGGGGCTGGTATAATGACGCAATGCTATGGGCATGAGTTTATTTATGAGTTTATGAGTTTATTTCCAGTGCTGTTTTTTATCCAGAGTCCGGCACTGATGTGGTGTGATGTCCCTGTGTTATGCATGTAAAGAGGTGTGATTTACCTTTGTTGTACTTGCAATAAAGTGTAATGGCCTGTGTTATGCTTGCCATAAGGTGTGATGTGCCTGTGTTATGCTTGCCATAAGGTGTGATGTGCCTGTGTTATGCTTGCAATATGGTGACAAGCATTCCACTGGCACATCACCATCATCACACAAGTGTAAATATATATTTATGATTTGAGGCTGATAACAAAGATTCATTAGAGCAAACTCTATCATTGGTATTATTGAGAAACCATTGTATAGCTGATGGAGTTCTCCTTGTAGTGGTTTCATACAGAGAGGAGGGGCTTTGGGTGAAAGGCAGGACTCTGTTCCTAAGAAACCTCAGAAACTTTCAATCCCTCTTTATTGTTTCAATCCACACCCTCCATGTGTCTAATTCCCCCCAAAATGACAATTTAGTTTTAGTCATAGTCTTTTGACTAAAAAGCCATTTTAGCTTTAGTCGCATTTTAGTCATCGGAATTGTTTTAGTTTTAAAAATGTTGCATTCCTAGCACTATAGTTGAAGCATGGTGGTATCTCTGTGATGCTCTGAGGCTGCTTTGCATGCTCTGGCACTGGAAACCTACAGTGTGTTGAAGGCAACATGGATTCAGCAATGTATAAGTAAATCCTAGGAGAAAACATCATGCCTTGAAGAAGCTGAAGCTTGGACATCTGGACATCATTGGACCTTCCAACAAAACAATGATCCAAAACATACCTCAAATTCCATCAAGGTGTATTTGCAGAAGAAGTCCTGGAAATTTCTACAGAGGCCATCATAGTCACCTGACTTAGAAAACCTCTGGTGGGATTTGAAGAAGGCAGTTGCAGCACACACATCCAAGAGTATTACCGAACTGCATCTCGTTTGCAGCAGGTCATAACAGCAAAAGGATGCTCTACCTAATACTAAAGATACTTACCATGAAGGGATTGAATCATTTTAAGACTGGAGAAGTCATTATAAGTTGCATTTTCAGCATAAATTGGATAAACCACTTAAAGCATTCATTGTGTTGAGCTATTTCAATTGCTTCTGTTTGATTTGTTCATCACAAACAGCTGAAAGTCTGTACTTTGACAATAAACCTTATTTTCCATGGGGGTTGAAACATTTTGATTACAACTGTACATCTTTGATAAATGTGTGGTCTTCTTCAATATACACAGAGTTTGGACAGTACAGCTATATCAGTGCAGACTACATAGACATCTCCAAGTGCAGACTACATGGACATCTCCAACTAAAAAAGAGACTTCTCATGTCGGAAATGTTTATGGATCACTCGTTTTATGTTATTTATGCAAAGGCTGTTAGAATATTTTTGACAATGTGCTTTAAAAAGAAAAGACAATTTGACGACTTTTTTTGCAGCATATTATCACTGCCCAGAGGGTTAAACTTAGATTGGTATCATGCTCCCATCATATTGCTAATAAACATGTCTGGGAGACAGCTTATAGCCCTGCATGCGTATGCTGTTGTAGGGTGACAGAAGGGTCATCCTTATGCCTGGAAAAATCATCTCAAATAAACTGACATGTTGTACAAAGCTATATATTAAATGCAGTTTCTCCAACCTAAATATAGTTGTTCTTTTCTACAGCTATCTTTTATGAAATGAATCATGATATATGAAAGACACCTGGATTATTACTATAAATTGCACGGCATCTAAAAAAATGATAATTGTAATATATTAAAGTAAAAAAAGTGTTTTTTTTTGTCAGTAACTATAATTATAGATCTTATTACGAAAAATATCTTTATAGCAAGCTGTGGGGACATAATACTATCAAATCTATAAGATTTTCAACATAGCCACTACATTCACTTGCAGGACATGCTCATGATCCAGATCCTTATGCTAACAATCCAGATCCTTTATTTAAATCTGCTTTTTCAGACTACAAAAATATATATCATATTGGTCCTACAAAGATCTGCTTTACTTGACACTCGTAAATTCAATGTACGTTTGTTATCGGGAGTATCCTGGATCTGCAAAAAAAGATGTTTTTCAAGTAGCACTAAAGGTACTCCTCACTTACCAACTGGGTTCCGTTCTCACACCCGGTCATAGAATGAATTGGTCAGTAAGTGAGTAGTTGAAGGATTCCCTGCTCTGGTGCGTTCATCTATGTTCGGGGAAATTTCACCGAACATAGACAAATGCAGCAGAGCAGGGAATCCCCCCAATCCCCATGTTAGCTCGCACTTACCCCCACATTAGAGAGTTGGTTGTAAGTGCGAGCCGTCATAAAACAGATAGGTCGTAAAATGAGGGCCATCTGTATTAAAAAAAATAGCAGAAATATGTTTCCATCCTTTTTCCCTTCCTGTAACTCTCCTCCATGACATGGAAAAGTTAAATTAAAAAAGTTAACTTAAAAAAAGTTACAATAATATACAAAAAAAATGAAAATAGACTACACTACTTGATATGCCCATAAATTTGATATTAATTTGTCATAAAAATACAATTATTATATATTTGGAAAATTCAATGGTCTAGGCTACTAATTAAAAAAAAAAACTTATTCAATAAAAGAATACTAGGATTACTAAGACATCATCAATTATTTTGCTATGAAGCTAGAGGTCAAAAAAGAAAATATAGTTTGTTAAAAAACTTGTCAAAAATAACACCACTATATCCACACCCAAACCATAGTCATCACTTGAGATGGGAAAAATAAATTTTACAAAACCATCCAGGAACTCCAGTAGGGTGGATAGCAGAAAATTTACTTTATTTTAAATATTATATATATATATATATATACAAAGAGGTCCTACACATGTTTTCCCTTACTTGGGACTTCCTCATGGACCAATTTAATTTTATAAACAATTAAAAGATAAAAAAAGCAGTCATTCTATTTATATCACTTTAACCTTACACTAAAATCCATCCTTCTGATATAGCAGTTTATATAGGTGCGGAACAAGCAGAACAAGAGGTATAGTGTCCACTATTATATAGCATATCATTATTTGCATCCATCTATTTATTTATTTTAGTTTTTAGTGTATTCCCTTTGACATAAATTTCCAGATCTAAAAAGTTAATATTAATTTTGTTACAGTGACTAGTTAATTTAATTCCCCAATCATTATCGTTAAGTTGCTCTACAGAATTATGCAAAACATTGAAAATACATCATCTACAAATCTGTTTATAGCTGCCCATATAGAATTACCAAAAATAAAATTCTCTTCCCAGCACGCCATAAAATAAATTGGCATAGCTGGGAGCAAACTTGGTCCCCATTTCATTACCCTGAAACTCAAGATAAAAATTAAAAATTAAAAATAAATAACTATCATTTATAATCCACCTTATACCTTCCACACGAAAATCAACATGGTATTTAGCAAATTTATATGTCTTTCCTACTTAAATAACTTTCTACTGTATCACGGCCATTATTATGTGGAATGGATGTGTATGGGAAGATACATCACTCATAACGAACATGTATATGTCCTCCAAACACAAACCCCTCAAAATACTAATGATGTCTAATGATGTCTGTTGTATCCCTACTATAGGATGGTGTAAAGATGTATTAGAATTCTACATTGGCCGAGAAGGAGTTACATTCTCTTGTTGGGGCAAATTTCAAATCTTTAATTAAAACTTTTACTTGATTATTTGATATTGTGTGTGTAATTATTAATTTTTCATTTTGAGTTTATATCCTTCCTCATGTTCCTGTGTTGCTGTCTAATTCTTCCCCTACTTGTTCTCTTTTTCCTTACTCTCTCTAAAGGTGAAAAATCCCTCATCCCATATTGTTTTTAGCAATATACTAGACTGTGTGAGTGATCTGTTGAAGCCGTAGGGACTGTGAAACACATCATCATGCACGTTTGTGCAAACTTTAGGATAGCCTACTCCCTATCCCAAGAAAGTACAGCAACCAACTCTGAGTGTTCATGGGTTGGATATCGACGTTTAGGATTTAATCAGACTGGAGCCGTGGACTGGTATTAGGAGGCAATAGAGGATTTTTGTTCCTTGCTTGTGCATTTTAATCTATCAATAAAACCTGTTTCAAAATACCCATCACTTCTGTATGTGTTGTATGAAGCATCACCAGGCCTGGAGTAATACACTTGGAGTCTTTATAGTCTGAGCATCCTCTACCTGCTCTGTACTTGTGTTTGCATTTGTGAGAGATTGAATTACTTCTCTACATGTATATACTGTTTTATTCTATATATATTATTTTCTCTTTTTTCTATATGCATTATAATAGATGTTACTACTAATGCAAGTGTTTATTCACAAGGATTTGTGATGATTATGTTAGTATAAAGCACTTTACTTAGCACATGTGTGTATTTGAAGAATTATCTATTTTTGTTTTTTATAATTTTCCTCTCTTTTAACAAAATTACATATATTTCTAATTCATGTAAAAGCACAGCACACCTTAGATGGTTATTGTATATGATACAGTTTATTGTTTTGGGTTATTGCACTAATTTAACTGATGCTATTTAAAATAATTCACAATGTCATATTATAATTTACTATTTTTTTATTATATTAAATATGATAGTAAATTAAAATAATGCTATGAAATTTTACAATTTCTTTAAAATAAGGACTTTGGAGCTGTTGTCTTTTCTTTTCCATTGTGCTTTCACAAACATGGGAAAGAAAGATAAAAAAAGAAAATCAAGTCATAAAATAAATTGCTTTTAGTGTCCTTAAAAATGACAGGAAAAGAGAAAGAAATGGATAATACTGGTGACAGAACCAAAACAAAACATTTGCACTGTAAGCTTATCGATTTCTGTCTGCTACTGTATCTTCATCTGGAATATCGTCTATCTTGGTTTCATCCTACTCTTGATCCCGAACCTTCCATTCATGACTATAGTTTGATAGTATTAGATTTGTCAGTGCCCAGATTTAAGCTATTAAAGTATTATTTGCCTTCATTGGCACTCTTGAAGTTTTACTCTTTTTATTTAGATCCTAACTCTGAACAGATGTGCAAAGTGAGAAATGAAAGGATTTCCTCAAACCCTTTTTAACTGATGATAGAATTATGCCCGTTGGAACTATTTTATCAGTTCCCCCTACAAAAAGCACTGGAAGAAGCACATTTTTAAAATAGTTTATTTACCTTAGTCCAGAGGTGGGCAAAGTTCCTCAGCACTGCTCTGTGCACCCTTGTCTGACATCACGGGAGTCATGCCGAGGTCCAATCAAAAGCTTTTCATAAAGAAATCTTTGATTGGAGGATTTGACTGGCTTAGAGCCCATGGGCATGCTCTGAGCTGGTGAAGGGAAGGGGAGAGAGGCAGGGAGGACAGTTGCAAATGGGATTGGGAGGGCTTTCCTCAGTGCGGGTGGAAGGGAGGTGGACAAGAGCCTCTCTCTTGCAGGCTCTGCAGGCTCCATGTAAGGGAGAAGATGTTATGTCTGTTGCTAACATGCAGTGCGAGCTGATTGACAGAAGTAATTTATGCACAGAATTGACATTAGGCATCCCATAATTCTCCTACATCATGTGTGCTGGGGGTGCAACCTGCTCCCAGCACACAATTAAGAATTACTCTGGATGTGCAGAGTAAACACTCCATATCCAGACTCCTACCACCATGACCACTTCAAAAAGCAGGCATGATCATGGTGGCTGGAGTGACTCTTTAGTGTATAACAATATTAGGAGAAGGACAATTAAGAGGGAAAGAAGGAAGTATTTGACACCTGTTTCATATTCTGGGAAGTAGATTTTGCCTAAATAGTTTTTCGTGCATATATCAGATACAGGGCCTTCAACATGTCTTTATATCTTCACAACTTATTAAACATATTAACTCCTTGAAAGCAAATTATATTTTAGGAAGCTGCAGTAAAAAAGTATACTTTCTAAATCACGGTTAATTAAACGCAACTCTATAGAAAAAAACACTTATTTTTATAATATATTTCCCTTCTTTCTTATCTCAATCCAGATATCCATATCTAATGTGAGTATGCTACACACGGCCTATTTATCTATCTATATCTAATAACAGCAGGTGCATTTATTAATTTAAGAGTTTGTGTTATTTTATAATGCTTGCCCAGAATATAGCAAATAATGAGAATTAAAGGACCACTATAGGCACCCAGACCACTTCAGCTCAATGAAGTGGTCTGGGTGCCAGGTCCATCTAGGGTTAACCCTGCAGCTGTAAACATAGCAGTTTCAGAGAAACTGCTATGTTTACATTAGGGTTAATCCAGCCTCTAGTGGCTGTCTCATTGACAGCCGCTAGAGGCGCTTCCGCACTTCTCACTTTGAAAATCACAGAAAGAAGATGCTGACGTCCATAGGAAAGCATTAAGAAATGCTTCCCTATGCACCGATTGAATGCACTGATTTAATTCAGTGCTGACATCTGAAGAGGGAGGAGATTTCCTCAGCGCTGAGTGAGCCCGGCACTGGAGAAAGGTAAGTGATTAACCCCTTCCTCCCCTTCAGCCTGGCGAGAGTGGGACCCTGAGGGTGGGGGATGCTAAACTCAAAAGACAGGGAATTTCCCTAGAACACCTGCCTTGTAAAGATTTTTTATTGAGCTGCATTGGGAAGTCTGTGAGTTGACAGCCACAGAAAGTCTGGGTTGAGGTAAAAGCAGATGGCTTACAAAAGCTGTAGAAAAGAGACCTGCAGCAATTGCAAGCTATTTTTTTTTTTATAAACCCACAATGAAAAAATGCATGTTATAGACTTATTCACAACTGATGTGTCTGTTGACCCAGAATAAAAAAAAGGGAAACCATAACCCGCTGAAAAATCCTAAAGAATGAAGTGTGCTTCCCTAGAATTTGGATATTAGTTGAGCCATGCGCATATCTTTTCCAAACCCCAAGTACTGCACATGCATACTCACTAGCTGAAGCAGTCGGTCGTGGAACAGGTCCCTCTAAAGGAGTAGTTTCCTCCTTCTCCAAATCAGAAAGCTGCTGGTTACTAACATCAGGACATCCAGCTGTAGCAGAAGCACTGTAGCAACATACGGCACATGAAAACCCTCTTGTATTTGGACTCCATTCCTGACATTGAACCGGCATTTGACAGAGAGCCTGTGATGAAAGGGTGTTGGTACATGCCAACGTCACTTGTGCAGTTCCATCCTAAGCTGAAGGGAAATCCTCGTTGGAACCGATCCTCGTTGGAACCATCATCTTGGGCCAGCTCCCTCACGAAGCATTCTGAATGCCTCTGCCTCCTGAAAGGACCTCTAATATCATTTGGCTCTTAGCTGAGATATGCTGCACCTCCATTCCTCACCAGGCTTGGAGACAAGCACAAGAGAGGCCTTGACCAAAGGGCCCTCTGACTGCTTCCTGAGGTATTTTGATGACCCCCAAAAAAGAGAGTATAGGAACTATGAGAATGGACAAAAGCTTAGAGAAACTCAATAACTTGCCCATAGGTAAGTCCTGCTGAGGTCTCAAAATAGTTTTTTCTCACTTGTGCCATTACAGAGTAAACCTATAACATTCAACATCAGACTGGTCCCACCCATACGGGCAAACCAGAACCAAAATGCTGGCAAGTTCTCTCTTCACGAGAAACACAGTAACTCCATACAATCATCTTGGTTTTCTTTAGGTATTGTCAGTGAGGTTTAATTAACACCACTCTAGGCACAGTGAGAACGGGGTCCACATTTACATTACCATTTTGATTAACCTAACTCATTGAAACCCTGTCTGTGGGCTGAGCACAGGCAAATATTTATTTCCAGCAATCCACAACTTTGTGACTGCTGGTAAGATGGAAGTACTGCCACTAAAACCTCTTTAGAAACTGCACAATACTGCTGGCCACAGAGTGAGCAATATACTGTCAATAATCATAATTTTTTTTATGTCTTACTCTTTTTTTTCCCCTGTATTTCCCCTTGTGTATTTTTCCAGTGCAAATTAACAGATAGGTTATATATACAGTTGCAAGAAAAAGTATGTGAACCCTTTGGAATGATATGGATTTCTGCACAAATTGGTCATAAAATGTGATCTGATCATCATCTAAGACACAAAAATAGACAATCACAGTCTGCTTAAACTAATAACACACAAATAATGAAATGTTGCCATTTTTTTTATTGAACACACCATGTAAACAGTGCAGGTGGAAAAAGTATGTGAACCCCTAGACTAATGACATCTCCAAGAGCTAATTGGAGTGACATGTCAGCCAACTGGAGTCCAATCAATGAGATGAGATTGGAGGTGTTGGTTACAGCTGCCCTATAAAAAACACACACCAGTTCTGGGTTTGCTTTTCACAAGCATTGCCTGATGTGAATGATGCCTCGCACAAAAGATCTCTCAGAAGACCTACGATTAAGAATTGTTGACTTGCATAAAGCTGGAAAGGGTTATAAAAGTATCTCCAAAAGTCTTGCTGTTCATTAGTCCACGGTAAGACAAATTGTCTATAAGTGGAGAAAGTTCAGCACTGCTGCTACTCTCCTTAGGAGTGGCCGTCCTGTATAGATGACTGCAAGAGCACAGCGCAAACTGCTCAATCAGGTGAAGAAGAATCCTAGAGTGTCAGCTAAAGACTTACAAAGGTCACTGGCAAATGCTAACATCCCTGTTAGCGAATCTGCAATACGTAAAACACTAAACAAGAATGGATTTCATGGGAGGATACCACAGAGGAAGCCACTGCTGTCTAAACAAAACATTGCTGCATGTTTACAGTTTGCACAAGAGCACCTGGATGTTCCACAGCAGTACTGGCAAAATATTCTGTGGACAGATGAAACCAAAGTTGAGTTGAGTGTGGCGAAAAAGAGGCACAGCACACCAACATCAAAACTTCATCCCAACTGTGAAGTATGGTGGTGGGGGCATCATGGTTTGGGGCTGCTTTGCTGCGTCAGGGCCTGGACGGATTGCTATCATCGAAGGAAAAATTAATTCCCAAGTTTAGCAAGACATTTTGCAGGAGAACTTAAGGCCATCTGAAGCTCAACAGAAGATGGGTGTTGCAACAGGACAATGACCCAAATAATAGAAGTAAATCAACAACAGAATGGCTTAAACAGAAGAAAATACGCCTTCTGAGTCCTGACCTCAACCCGATTGAGATGCTGTGGCATGACCTCAAGAAAGCGATTCACACCAGACATCCCAAGAATATTGCTGAACTGAAACAGTTCTGTAAAGAGGAATGGTCAAGAATTACTCCTGACCGTTGTGCACGTCTGATCTGCAACAACAGGAAACGTTTGGTTGAAGTTATTGCTGCCAAAGGAGGTTCAACCAGTTATTAAATCCAAGGGTTCACATACTTTTTCCACCTGCACTGTGAATGTTTATGTAACGGATCACCTGGCACCCCGACTGGGTACCTCCGTTAAAGGATGCTCCTAGCGCTTCTTGAGGCCTCCAAGCACTCTGGCAGACACCACAATCACCGAATCAGAGAAGCATAGGAATCCTCTCTAGCATATGAATGCTGTAGACCGTTGAATAGGAACCATATGAATAGGCTTACACTCCTAGCAGTCAACTGGAACAGCATGAAATAAATCCTTCCCCCAATAATGAGACGACACTTTACTTTGAGGGTAAAACAGGAACTCTCTGGCTGCTAGCTTGCAGCCCTTTTTATTAGGTGCTCCCATGAAGGGGAGGGACACACACAGTAACGTACATTAACCAATCACACAATAGTTACATCCCACACATAGCCCTCCCCTCTACCTGTAAACTAATTATCTGTACACACAGGAAAATACAATTATCATAGGTAGGGAAAATACAGTTTTTACACAACATTCATAACTCCCAAAATATACATCACATTCGCATAAAAATACATATTCACAATCAATCCATTCAGGGATATTCAACATACTCAAAAATCATCCGAATTGGACCAGGGGTTCAAAAGTTAGTACAAATGTGCATTTGACCTTCTGGAAGCATGGTTTTACAGGGCCCTCTATCCTGGAGACAATGGGGGGGGGGGGGAAGTAATCTAATTATCCAGGACTAGAGGCAGACTCCATTAACCACATGGTTGCAAAACGACAGAAAACACTTTAAAATACATGAAGTCACATTTTACACATAACACACAGACATTTCACATATCCCCAGATAGCTCAGGTCTGAGTGAATGGCACTCAGACCAACCGAATACAGTTTAATCGCCATTTCCCATAGTCTTTCATTATATGAATAGGCTCCATGGTATAGCTATCTGGGTTAACACATTCACATAAAGTCTGGTCCATAGTCCAAAGGCATGAGGCGGGCAAGCAGCCCCCTCCAAGGACACGTGGCGAGGTCGGTTTCGCCACAGTTTACATGGTTTGTTCAATAAAAACATGGCAACATTTCATTCTTTGTGTGTTATTAGTTTAAGCAGACTGTGATAGTCTATTGTTGTGACTTAGATGATGATCAGATCACATTTTATGACCAATTTGTGCAGAAATCCATATCATTCCAAATGGTTCACATACCTTTTCTTTCAACTGTATATTATATATATTCAATGGAACTGCTAAAGCAGATGTTTTAAATCTAAATACTTCTTAACAAACCACGTACAAGCCTTACATCATTCTAACAAATTCTAGCTGCTTTGCATTACGATTGTTCTGAAAGAGGACCCTGGAGTGAAATAATGTTTATGTATTTATTCGGGAATGAAGTGACACTCGCTGCAGTTGTATTATTGGTTGGTTGTAATGATCAAACACAAAAAGGGAGCTGTGTACATAAAGCATAAAGGCAAATACAAGGCACGAAAAGGAGCTTTTTTCAATGTGCTTGTTATTAGAGAAGTATAAATTATTCTTCGGTGAAAGTCAACAAATTTCACTGCAGAGTATTGTAACGATCAATACCAAACTCATACGGATACACAATTAGGCATTGTATGAATTTTAGAGAACATTAAATGTTTAATGGATTCATCCTATCCAAAACAAATAATAGTTGTCGTATTAAAAAAATCAACAGATAATCTGAACACAGAAATTCTGCATTCACATTTAATGAAATAAAAACATTCTAAAATCGTATACTTACAGAGAAGGTTCTTAAAAGAAGAAATGATGGGGGAGGGGTACCCCAGAATTCTAGAATTGTTACTGGATATGCATGAAAAGAGCAAGAAACATCTGTTAAAACATTTATTGAAGAGAAAAATAAACTGCATAAACAATCATTGAATGTTACCCAATGTGCAAAGCAGGTAAGTGAAAATAAAGACAACACTCAATAGTGAATATAAAGAAAATGAATGTTAAAACTACTATATACATTTCCGAACTGAGGTGCTTTTACAATGATACAAAACTCATTTGAAGTAATCTAATAAACCATTTGTAGAACATTATGATTCCCAATTAGGTCACTCAAAAATACTTCATTCATAAAGTATATTAGCAGGTAAAGATAACTGTTATTGGGATTATTTACTAAAAAGATAATTAAGAGTAAATTTAAACTGAATCTCAAATTAAATGCAAAATTTTGGCAAAAATTCTCTGTCACCTATGTACTATGTTCTGATATTTTGACCTTAAATTTTAAATTCACTTTGAATTCACTTTTGAATACTCACTTTAGTGAATAACCTTGTGAATCTAGAATTATATGTTCATAGTTGTAGTTTTAAATTGCTTTGTGAATAGTAAGAATACCTTGAATAATATTTTTAACACAAAAGGTACCGCATATACTCGAGTATAAGCCGACCCGAATATAAGCCGAGGCCCCTACTTTTACCCAAAAAAACTGGGAAAACGTATTGACTCGAGTATAAGACTAGGGTGGGAAATGCAGTAGCTACTGGTAAATTTCTAAATAAAATTAGATCCTAAAAAAATTATATTAATTGAATATTTATTTACAGTGTGTGTATATAATGAATGCAGTGTGAGTGTATGAATGCAGTGTGTGTGTGTATGAGTGCAGTGTGTGTATGAGTGCAGCTTGTGTGTATGAGTGCAGCGTGTGTATGAGTGATGTGTGTATATGAGTGCAGTGTGTGTATGAGTGGTGTGTGTGTGTGTATGTATGAATGCAGTGTGTGTGTATATGAGTGCAGTGTGTGTATATGAGTGCAGTGTGTGTATGAGTGCAGTGTGTGTAGGAATGCAGTGTGTGTAGGAATGCAGTGTGTGTATGAATGCAGTGTGTGTATGAATGCAGTGTGTGTATGAGTGCAGTGTGTGTATGAGTGCAGTGTGTGTGTATGAGTGCAGTGTGTGTGTGTGAGTGCAGTGTGTGTGTATGAGTGCAGTGTGTGTATGAATGCAGTGTGTGTAAATGAGCGCAGTGTGTGTATGAGTGCAGTGTGTGTATGAATGCAGTGTGTGTGTATGAGTGCAGTGTGTGTGTATCTGAGCCTTGGTGGGGGGTGGGCAATTTTATTATTTTTTTAAATTATTTTAATAATGTTTTATTATTATTACTTTTTATTATTATTTTTTTAAAATTTAATTATTATTATTTTTTATTATTTTTTATTTTATTTAATTTTTTTTCGTCCCCCCTCCCTGCGTGATACATGTCAGGGAAGGGGGCTCTCCTTCCCTGGTGGTCCAGTGGCATTGGCAGTTCAGTGGGGGGGAGGGGGCTGTCAGAGAGCACTTACCTCTCTTGCAGCTCCTGTCAGCTCCCTTCTCCTTCGCGCTGGTCCATGCAGCTTCTCTGTCAGCTCACACTGTAAGTCTCGCGAGAGCCGCACTATGACCCCGCGGCTCTCGCGAGACTTACACTGGGAGCTGACCGAGGTGCTGAACGGACCGCCGCGGAGGAGGAGAGAGCTAACAGGAGCTGCAGGAGAGGTAAGTAACCACTCTGCAGCCCCCACAGCCCCCTGTCTGTATTATGGCAATGCAAATTGCCATAATACAGACATTGACTCGAGTATAAACCGAGTTGGGGTTTTTCAGCACAAAAAATGTGCTGAAAAACTCGGCTTATACTCGAGTATATACGGTATGTAGTGCCTGATCTCTATGCATGCCAATAGTGAATACCTTTAAACTTAGAAATGGATTACCTTAAATCTATCATAATTGGGGTAATGTTCCTGAGCAGGTAGACAACTAAGTCAATATATCATGGAATGTAAGAGATAATTTTTAGAGAACATTAAATGTTTAATGGATTCATCCTATCCAAAACAAATAATAGTTGTCTTATTAAAAAAATCAACAGATAATCTGAACACAGAAATTCTGCATTCACATTTAATGAAATAAAAACATTCTAAAATCGTATGCTTACAGAGAAGGTTCTTAAAAGAAGAAATGATGGGGGAGGGGTACCCCAGAATTCTAGAATTGTTACTGGATATGCATGAAAAGAGCAAGAAACATCTGTTAAAACATTTATTGAAGAGAAAAATAAACTGCCTAAACAATCATTGAATGTTACCCAATGTGCAAAGCAGGTAAGTGAAAATAAAGACAACACTCAATAGTGAATATAAAGAAAATTAATGTTAAAACTACTATGTACATTTCCGAAATGAGGTGCTTTTACAATGATACAAAACTCATTTGAAGTAATCTAATAAACCATTTGTAGAACATTATGATTCCCAATTAGGTCACTCAAAAATACTTCATTCATAAAGTATATTAGCAGGTAAAGATAACTGTTATTGGGATTATTTACTAAAAAGATAATTATGAGTAAATTTAAACTGAATCTCAAATTAAATGCAAAATTTTGGCAAAAATTCTCTGTCACCTATGTACTATGTTCTGATATGTTGACCTTAAATTTTAAATTCACTTTGAATTCACTTTTGAATACTCACTTTAGTGAATAACCTTGTGAATCTAGAATTATATGTTCATAGTTGTAGTTTTAAATTGCTTTGTGAATAGTAAGAATACCTTGAATAATATTTTTAACACAAAAGGTACCGTATATACTCGAGTATAAGCCGACCCGAATATAAGCCGAGGCCCCTAATTTTACCCCAAAAAATTGGGAAAACGTATTGACTCGAGTATAAGACTAGGGTGGGAAATGCAGTAGCTACTGGTAAATTTTTAAATA
Source organism: Pelobates fuscus (assembly GCF_036172605.1). Classification (NCBI taxonomy): domain Eukaryota; kingdom Metazoa; phylum Chordata; class Amphibia; order Anura; family Pelobatidae; genus Pelobates; species Pelobates fuscus. Next base: position 37,664,402 of record NC_086325.1, read on the forward strand.
AAATTAGATCCTAAAAAATGTATATTAATTGAATATTTATTTACAGTGTGTGTATATAATGAATGCAGTGTGTGTGTATGAATGCAGTGTGTGTATGAATGCAGTGTGTGTATGAGTGCAGTGTGTGCAGGGCCGGCGCCACCTGTAAGGCGGCCTAGGCAGCCGCCTAGGGCGCAACTTACCAGGGGGCGCCGGATCCCTGTCACTGGTGCGCCTCCTCATTCTGCGCCGCCTGAGCGCTTTAACAAGCCCCAGGCGGCGCAGCACTGCTGCATGGAGGGCGGCCGGGTTTCAGTGACCGGCAGGAGGGAAGCGCAGAGCGCTCCCTCCTGCCGGTCTCTCCATGTAGCGTGGCCGGGCGGCGCGGAACCAGGGACAGGAACCTCTGTTTCCTGTACCCGGCCGCCGGCGGACTGAAGGGAAGCGCTCACTGAGTGAGCACTTCCTGTCAGTCCGCCGGCGGCTGGGTACAGGAAACAGAGGTTCCTGTCCCTGGTTCCGCGCCGCCCGGCCACGCTACATGGGCAGGAGGGGAGGGTAAGGACCATTATGGGAGGGGGGGGAATAACGGACCACTATGGGAGGGGGGGAATAACGGACCACTATGGGAGGGGGGGTGGTGGGGGGAATAACGGACCACTAGGGGTGGGGGTGGGGGGGGGAATAACGGACCATTAGGGGTGGGGGGGAATAACGGACCACTAGGGGAGGGGGTGGGGGGGGAATAACGGACCACTAGGGGAGGGGGGGTGGGGGGGAATAACGGACCACTGGGGGGGGAATAACGGACCACTAGGGGAGGGGGGTGGGGGGGAATAACGGACCACTAGGGGAGGGGAGGGGGGGAATAACGGACCACTAGGGGGGGGAATAACGGACCACTAGGGGAGGGAGGGAGAGGGGAGGGGGATAAGGACCACTGGGGGTGGGTAAGGACCAGGGGGGGATAAGGACCAGGGGGGGATAAGGACCGTGAGGGAGGGAAAGGACCACTAGGGGAGGGGAGGGAGGTAAGGACCACTGGGGGTGGGTAAGGACCAGGGGGGGGGCTAAGGACCAGGGGGGTAAGGACCACTGGGGGGGTGTAAGGACCATGAGGGGGGAAAGGACCACTAGGGGAGGGAGGATAAGGACCACTAGGGGAGGGAGGGAGAGGGGGGGATAAGGACCACTGGGGGTGGGTAAGGACCAGGTGGTTAAGGACCACTAGGGGAGGGGAGGGAGGATAAGGACCACTAGGGGAGGGAGGGAGAGGGGGGGATAAGGACCAGGGGGGGATAAGGACCACTGGGGGGGTAAGGGTCATGAGGGGGGGTAAGGACCACTAGGGGAGGGGAGGGAGGATAAGGACCACTAGGGGAGGGAGGGAGAGGGGGGGATAAGGACCACTAGGGGAGGGAGGGGTTGGATAAGGACCATTGGGGTGGGTAAGGACCACTGGGGGGGGGTAAGGACCATGAGGGGGCGGTAAGGACCACTAGCGGAGGGGAGGGAGGATAAGGACCACTAGGGGAGGGAGAAGGGGGGATAAGGACCACTAGGGGAGGGGGGGGTGGATAAGGACCCCTGGGGGTGGGTAAGGACCAGGGGGGTAAGAACCACTGGGGGGGGGTAAGGACCACTAGGGGAGGGGAGAGTAAGGACCACTAGAGGAGGGGGAGGAAGGGCCACTAGGGGAGGGGAGGGAGGGTAAGGACTACTACGGGAGGGGAGGAGGGAGGAAGGACCACTAGGGGAGGGGAGGGTAAGGACCACTAGGGGAGGGGTGAGTCAGGACCACTGGGGGAGGGGGGTGAAGGAACACAGGGGGAACGGGGGTGGGAAGGTAAGGACCACTGAGGGAGGAGGAGGGGAGGTCCACTAAGTGTTTGGGAGAGGGAGGACCACTAAGGGGGGGAAGGACCACCAAAGGGGGGTAAGGAGGGAGGACTACTAAGGAGAGGGAAAGAGGGTAAGGACCACTAAGGGGGGGGGGAGATTACCACTAAGGGGGTGGTGGGAGTAGGGGAAGGTCTACTAAGGGGTTTGAGAGAGGGAGGACCACTAAGGGGTTTGGGAGAGGGAGGACCACTAAGGGGGGGAGAGGGGAGTGAGAAGACCACCAAGGGGGGACTGCAGAGGGACAGGGGGCCAAGGGAGAGCACTAAGTGACACACACACACACAGAAACATACAATGCATTCCTACTCACACACAATACATCCCTTACGTTCTCTTACATAATTAATGCACCCCTTACAGACACACACTGCATTCAATTACATACACAGAAACAAACCTTGCACCCCTTACACACACACACACACACACACACACAGAAACATACAATGCATTCCTTACCTGCAACCACACACTACATCCCATATAAACACATTACATCCCTTACACAAATTGCACACATAAAAAATCCCCAACTCATGGATGGGCCATGTAGGTGTATTTATGGGTGGGCATTGTAGGCGTATGCCCCCTGGGGGCCCAGACCTTGAGCTGTGTAAGGGGCCCTAAAAAATGGAGCTGCTTCCTGTTCGTTAATTGTTGTGAGCACTGTTAAAAACAGTCTCCAGAGAGCCTCTTCTACACCAGACCTGTGGAGCCAGACTGAGCCCATCATCAGCCTCTTGTCCTCATCTGGTGGTAAGTAGGCAATCCAATATATTATTAGTGGCACTAATCTCTAATTTACCTCACATTAAATGGATACTATAGTCACCAGAAGCACTACAGCATAATGTAGTGGTTCTGGTGTCTATAGCCTGTGCCTGTAGGCTTTTTAATGTAAACACACTGTCTTTTCAGATAAAAGACACTTTGTGAAGACTGGCATTGGCCCATATGGCAGAGCATATGGGCGGGGCATTGTGATGTCACATGGTGGGCAGGACATATGGGGGGGCGGCAAAATTGTTTTTGCCTAGGGCGGCAAAAATCCTTGCACCGGCCCTGAGTGTGTGTATGAGTGCAGCTTGTGTGTATGAGTGCAGCGTGTGTGTATGAGTGGTGTGTGTGTGTATGTATGAATGCAGTGTGTGTGTATATGAGTGCAGTGTGTGTATATGAGTGCAGTGTGTGTATGAATGCAGTGTGTGTATGAATGCAGTGTGTGTATGAGTGCAGTGTGTGTGTATGAGTGCAGTGTGTGTGTATGAGTGCAGTGCGTGTGTATGAGTGCAGTGTGTGTATGAATGCAGTGTGTGTGTAAATGAGTGCAGTGTGTGTATTAGTGCAGTGTGTGTATGAATGCAGTGTGTGTATGAATGCAGTGTATGTGTGTATGAGTGCAGTGTGTGTGTATGAGTGCAGTGTGTGTGTGTGTGTAGCTGAGCCTTGGTGGGGGGTGGGCAATTTTATTATTTTTTTTATTATTTTAATAATTTTTTATTATTATTTTTTTTTTAAATTTAATTATTATTATTTTTTATTATTTTTATTTTATTTCATTTTTTTGTCCCCCCCTCCCTGCGTGATACATGGCAGGGAAGGGGGCTCTCCTTCCCTGGTGGTCCAGTGGCATTGGCAGTTCAGTGGGGGGGGAGGGGGCTGTCAGAGAGCACTTACCTCTCTTGCAGCTCCTGTCAGTTCCCTTCTCCTCCGCGCTGGTCCGTGCAGCTTCTCTGTCAGCTCACACTTTAAGTCTCATAGTGCGGGGTCATAGTGCGGCTCTCGCGAGACTTACACTGGGAGCTGACCGAGGTGCTGAACGGACCACCGCGGAGGAGGAGAGAGCTGACAGGAGCTGCAGGAGAGGTAAGTAACTGCTCTTCAGCCCCCACAGCCCCCTGTCTGTATTATGGCAATGCAAATTGCCATAATACAGACATTGACTCGAGTATAAGCCGAGTTGGGGTTTTTCAGCACAAAAAATGTGCTGAAAAACTCGGCTTATACTCGAGTATATACGGTATGTAGTGCCTGATCTCTATGCATGCCAATAGTGAATACCTTTAAACTTAGAAATGGATTACATTAAATCTATCATAAATGGGGTAATGTTCCTGAGCAGGTAGACAACTAAGTCAATATATCATGGAATGTAAGAGATAATCTGTGTTGCTACTTAAAATATGCATACATAAGGGGGGCACGTCTTGGCCACCATCTTGGATGGCAACTTTTGGAGAAGCTCCAAGGACATTGGGACATTAATGTTCCTAAACCTTAATTTACAATTATAAAAAAAAACTTTGATCATTTCATCTACTGTGTGAATTATCTACCATGATACAGAGACAAAGAAAAACAGAGGAAATGGTGCCTGCACTTAAGAAAAACAGAGGAATAACTGCAGGGGTGAGTAAAACTTTGCAGACTCACTCCCCCTCCTCCTTGTCATCATTTATTTTGCCACCTAGCTCAACCGCAAGCTCACCCAGCACCCAAGTGTCCTCCCTCCTCTGAACAAGGCTCAAATCATACTCAGCCGCGGCCAGAGCCCGCTCGCATCCCAGCTCCAGCTGCGGGACTGCGGCCGTGAGTGCCATGAGAGAGGGAGGTACACATGATCCAAGCGCTTGGCATGAATGGATCGACAAGTAATAGGTCACGCAAGTGGCCTGGCATGCATTGATATGCGGCCACACACCAGAGCAGCTCGGTCGCTTACATAAAAAAGCAATCGGGCTGCCGACAGGGTGGGCGGAGCTAAGTCCCATTCTCCCTCGGGATCATCAGCCTCGCGGTTGTCAGTCCTGGTGGAGGGGACCTTGGCCCCCACATCTGGATGCTTTAAAGACACACCACATAATATAAGTGGTGCAGAAGGAGGCTATATTAGTCCAAAACAGGAGAAAGATATGAAGGGATATTCCTCCACTATACTTAAAGTGGCAGAAATACCACACATTAATAAAGTGCATGCCACAACCAAGATGGATGTTGTTTCAAAATCAGGTGATAATCATGTCACATCCAAAATGGCTGCGTCTGCACAACTTGCTACCTCCACCACCAAGATGGCTACTGTCATATCCAAGATGTCATCCACTACTCTTCGAGCTGCAACATACATTCTCACTATGCCACTTGAAATGGCTGAAGATTTGCCACCATCAGCTTGCATGCTAATTGAGCTTATACAAAATTTGAGAGTGAATTTAAAAAATGACTTTAAAAAAAGACTTTGAGATGATATATGGCGTTATGGAAGGAATTAATCAGCGCACGGAGGAAGTGGAAAATAGACTGAATTTTAAAGAGCAATTACATCTGGACTTGGTAGACACAGTAAAGGCGCTTCAAAAACAGGTGAATCAACAGGCAGAGAAGTTGGCTGATGCTTAAGATTTAAGTAGATGCAATAACTTAAGGATAAGAAGGATTCCTGATAATATTGATACTTCAGAACTACCAAACTATTTTCCCCTAGAAAGGACCCATCCATGGGTATAGGGCCTGGTAATTAATTGGGGGTGTTGACATATTTGACTAAAAAAGAGGGTGCTATTATGCCATGGCTATTCTTATATTGATGAGGGTAGCCTATGTCCCCCATGGCCCTCACCATTTGGCAGACGGTGGGTAACCTAATATTAATATTAAAAGGAGAGCACCAACTTATAACAATTATGCAACTAAAATTTAGTTTAGAACAAGAACACCGTTTCTTAGCTACATATACTGATTTCTAAACATATTTATTGTAGTTTGTTGTTGTGGAGCTCTGTTATTCACTGTGTATATTGCCCGTATTGTTATACATTCAGACACACCAACAATATGGAGCTTCTATACAAGAGGGACTGTCTCTCCTAAATAGGGACACTTGGTATGTATGATAAGGTATCATTATACATGCAATATAATCCTTTTTTATTTCTATAGTTTATGTTTATAACACATACCTAAATTCCTTCAACACACAATTTTAAAGTAAACAAATGCTTATTTTGTTTACTTTAAAATAATAATTATTTCAATGTACAAATATATTTGATACAAAGAAAAGCAATTAAAAAACAAATAACAAAACCGGTTGAGAATGTCAAGGCCATATCATTGACTATGATAAAATAAAATGACACATATTTTTTAATTTTCAAATATATTCTTCTTTTTTCCATTAAACGTCTGTGTACCCTGAGATTTAAAAGTCTTTCTTCTATTGAAAATCAACAAAAGCAGATTCTAAAACTTTTCAAGGCCATCAGATGAGGCAGTGGAAAATCTTTGTTTGTCTTTGATGAGATTCTTGAATTAAGACAGTCATGACATTAAACAACTCAATGTTCTCGGAGCAGATATGTAAAGCATGCTATAGGGGCATTGAAAGAATGTAATCTGATCGTCAAGCTTGATAATTCATATTATTGATTTTGTCCTAAAAGCTTGAAGATTAGACAAGGGACATCAAAAATCACTAAAATGGATCTGTAGAAGATTTTCCAAATATATTGCTTTATCTTATTCAAAAGTCCATCGCCCCAACACCCCCTTCACTCGTCAGCACACTTCATTAGCAAAGTAAAGGTCATTTGGACAAGAGAATCTGCCAATCACATAAGGAGACAAATACAGGAATAGTGTTCAATTTTAACACCTTGACTGCAAGTAGAATTAAATGACATTAGACTTGAGCATCGATGAAAAGGTTCAATTAACTGAGTTTGTGAAGCAGTGAGGAAACAGTTTAATTACAGAAAGGAGCCACGAAATTAATGAATTTTGGATGTTATCTCGAACTATGCAAAGATTTTATGAATTTTTAACAGTTCAGGCTAAATAAAGTCTTCTTATTCTAGTTAAATCTCTATATTTAACATTTCATCTGGCAGATCTCGAATTGCAAGATTTTAATCAACCAGAGAAGTCACAGATTTTTTTTTATGTTATCACAGCATTGTCTAATGATTTTTGTTCTGTTAAATGAAGCAATGAAGAATTTGGTTTGTGTTTTGCATACAAATATCCATACCTATCATGCGTTCTGTTCATCAAACAGTGAGCTGAGGCTGAGATGACAAGTGACTTGCAGTATTTGGGTCAAACAAAGTGAGCTGGAAAAAGTTCTCCATCACTCCATAATCAGCCCTTTGAATCAAATACGTATAAAACCCATCAGCTGCTGGGCTGTATACTGCCTAGTCGTTATTTCTTCCACTACCTCCACACCTTGTGGCCACATTGTGAGGGAATTATGAAAGGCCATGCTGTCATAAAGGAACACTACACTGCCCAAATACAAGATACATTTTTTTTTTTAAAAATCACTTGTTTAGTAGATACAACCCTAATGAAAACATGTATGCACTTAATTATGCATTTTTCATTTTAGTTAAATCTAAAAACAGTTTGTAAAAAAACTGCAGATCTCTTGTCTGCTGTGTTTTCAAGCCCTTCTTTTCTAACCCAGCCCAGACTTTCTGTGGCTGTCCAATCACAGAATTCCCAATACAGCTCAATGAGAAGTCTTTGCAAGGCAGGTGCTCTGGGCAATTGCTGCCTCTTGAGTTCAGTACAAATAAGCTAACAGAAACAGGAAGTAACAGGACCTGTTGTCAGCTTAACCCCTTAAGGACACATGACGTGTGTGACACGTCATGATTCCCTTTTATTCCAGAAGTTTGGTCCTTAAGGGGTTAAAAAACTGAGGGGGAGGAGGGTGCCAATTTCTATTGAAAGCTGCACTTTTTCGAAAGCTAAAGTGCTTTAGGGGTCTGGAGTGTCCCTTTAAACTAAATGAGCAGAGGTCTTATTAGCAGTCAGTATGGACCTCCAACACCTGCGTATCACAAGCTGCAGCAGTAAATAGAGAATGAAACTGCAGCCAGCAAAAAAAAAAAACACTACGAACTTATGGGGGTAGCTTTGCCAAGCCAGACTGGGTGGCTTTTCTTTCCTAGTTATGTCCTGGTCTTAGTTCTGGTGGGAACTTTCAGTTTTAACTATCCATCCATATACAGTATCTCTGTGTTCTGAAATCAAACATTTTATTTTATTTCAGCGATGGTTTTGATGATTTTGCACCAAAATCCAGATGAGCGCGTAATGAAGCATAACGAGAGTCGGTTGGCACTGTATGCCTTACTCATTAGGTGCTGCAGTGGTTGACACATGAATAGACACCAGAAGAGTGCATGTTCTCAAGTTCTCTGGTGTATTAGGGAACAACCTTGTAAAGCATTTTTTTCTCTTTTACACCTTTCTTAGTTCTCTATTGGATACAGCATGAAGATTTATAGATCAGTTGGACTTGGGAGCTTAACTTTAAGGAAGACAGACTCTATATAGGATTTTGTAGCTTGGGAAGAAGAGAGGTGGATTTCTTCGATATTACCTCAGATTCTTGTAGTCCTCTGTTTCCATTTTGTTTTAATGTCGGGCATCTTTTTTTCTTTTCTGCTAATTTTACTTTCAAAAAATTGGGACCTTTGAAGCTGCACCTTTAGTACACTAGTCTAAATTATCTTTATTTATTTTTGTATTATTTATTTTGGCCTGAAGCATTACAGAGAAAACTATACATATATTCTTAGGCGGGATAGTTCTGTATATGGAGTGGTGTGACATGGGTTTTACAGATACATTTTAGATCACAAAAAAAGTTACGTTTTATGATACATGGTGGGCTAAAATTCGTTTTGTGATTTCACTTATTCAAATTTCACACTCTGTTTTATTTTTCTTATCTTGGTTCATAATGAAACTCAAAGAGTTAAAAGGCTTATATTTCAAATGATCCATTTCAGGTGCCTGGCATTCTCTGTGGCTCTATAAGGGTTAAGTAGTTCAAATGACGGTGTAGAATCAGAAACATTAAAGTGAATAACATCAAGAATCCTGTTCAAATAAAAAAACACAAAATAAAATATATAATATGTATCTGCTCAGCGGTAATGGTATAAACCCATTCTAATCTATGAAAGCATTTAGTGTATCTCCAGATGTTAGTTATTTAGTGTTTGTTTGCCGCAGAGTTCATAGAGAGGTCAGTATGTATTATGAGGCAAATATTGTACTCGGTTTGCAAAAAGCACGAAATCCACTTAATTGCAGGGCTTAATATGTTGTGCATTATTGAAGGGGTTTAAAAATAGTAGGACCATTTTAGAAAGCAGTGGATAAATGCAGCCTTAAAATATATCTTCCACACCTCAGCTGGGCTGCAAAGAAGAAACAACGAAATAAATTATCATAAGCTCCTGTTTCACATCTACTAGTAAGCTGCTACAGATGTAAAAGAGATAGTGTCCCATAGTACATAGGCTGCTATAGGCTAATAATACAGACTTTGGAACTCAAGCAGTTCAACAGCTCAGAAGCTGGATGATTATAAAGCAAGCCATCCACAGAAAGGGCAACGTTTAAGGTGCCAATGATTAACTGCAATAAATGCTTGGTTTATAGGTGACATTGGATTGGCCAGCTCAAGTACTCAGGTTTCTTCTCTCACCAAAAGGTCACCGGAGAAGTTCTCCTCGTGTTGAAAATGTAAGTTGTTGAGAAAGAGCCTTCTTATCAAGCACAATATGTCAATCACTAATCAGAGATTGCAGGAGAACATCTAAACCGCTTAGCACAAGCTAAAACCTCACATATTTTTAAAAGAACAGTTTAAGCACCAATACCACTACAGTGTGCAAAATATTTTAGAACATGTTCACATCTTACCTGGGGTTCCCTGGGTAGTCACATCCTGCCTCCACTACAGTTTTAAGAGAGTCAGAAGCCCAGTGGTGCAGGGCTTAGATCTGGAGAGCTAACAGGAGCTACTAAGCAGGAACTTTCTGAGCTTACTGGCTGCTTAGAGGAGACAGGGGCTGTGCCCAGGTCAGAAATTAAAAATTTATAAAATATAATGCAATTAAAGACTAACAAACCACAAATACAACAGCAATTATTGATCAGTGTGCAGCGCCCCTAGATGTAAAGCTCATAATAGTTATACTTACCTAAAGTCCTCCATCATAGCGCAACCATGTCTTTTAACTCCTAGTGATATATCCACCAGCCTATTGGTAAACTCTCACACATGTAAAAGACCACAGGATCCAATTTGACAATGCCCAAGAAGATTCATATTACCCATAATCATCACTAGTATACAAATGCATTAGTGGAGAAAGGGGGTAATACTGCAGATTGGAATGGAGGTGCAGATTAAATTTATGGAGCAATAATAAAATCATTATATGTTATACTTTTTTAAACCAAGTAAAATTAAAGATAAAACTATAAAACTTAATGTAACTGAGATCTAATACACAAAGTGTACCTAAATTGCATACCTCCAATATACCCATTTAAGATATATAATACCCAAGATATCAATCCTACGAGTGCTGTAAAACATCATCACTTTCAGAGTCTAAAAAAATAAAACTTAATGAATGTACTGCATCTGTCAATTCTAAAGTATTATGATAAATATGCATTTGTTCTTGATTGTTAAGACATTGAAATGAAATATCTTCATGAATTGGAGTGTATAAGTAATAGCACACATGAAATAGCAATTTCAAGAAACACTCATTGTATTGGCTTCACAGATTTTATGCATTTCTATAAGGATTTTGTTTCTCATATGCTGGAGATGAATTAATTTATACAGAGTTGTAATATCTAACGATTGTGATCCAATTAGCTTATGTAAATAAATCATCAACAAAAAAGGAAAAAGACGTATCAAATCTAATGCGTTTGCTGATTTTTCTACAGAATATCTGCTCTGCATCAAGGAAATAAATAATGTACATTTAGGTATAGTTTATGATGATTTTTTTTTTTTTTTTCATGAAAATGTCACTCATGGCACCAATACACTATTCATGATTGTTGAGCCAGGTTAAAGAGACACTCTAAGCAAGAAAGCAACTTCAGCTTAATTAAGTGGTTTTGGTGTATAGTGCATACCCTTGCCCACTACTCATCACATTCGATGGGCGATTGACATCGGGCAAAGAGGATTGGGCTGAAGAAAGAACTTGGATTTATTGATGGAATGAAGGTGAGGTTTGGCATTTATTTTTTATTTTTATTATTTGAGGGGAGGAGGGGAGACCACCTCAGAAAAAAGGTTACTATAACAAAAACAATATTTTATGAATGCACTTAGTTTTGATTGCAGCAACTGTTTAATATCTGCCAGCATAGAACATGCACCAGTTTGGGCCAATCTCCTCTCCTGGAATTTCCCCTTATTGAGCTTTGAAAGTTCTGGCTTCTGAGCTATAACTTGTACTCTATGCACCTTAAGGAGAGTTTTATCAGAAATGCATCTGTGCCACCAATCTCCACCTACCCATTGCTCAGTTTCTGGCGACAAGTGCAAGTTTGTTCTAAATAAAAGAGTCAACTCAAAATGTGAGCTTGAATTTAGCTTGAACTGAGCTAGACAATGCCAGACAGTTCCAATATGCGAATTTACAATTTCTTTTATGTAGATATCCAAAATATTTTTGTTTCAAAATTACGATATCATGAGACCTATACATTAAGTGTTATGGCTTGTAATTCACACAATTGCTCTAAAACCTCAGTTTTGTTTTACAAATTAATACATCTTACCTTTTCATTGAAGCTGATATGTCTTTAATAAGAAAGTCTTGAATTGAGGCACAGTGAAAGACATTAAATAATAACTTAGAATGCAAAAGGCACAAGGTAGAGTTTTGAAGAGACTGTTTGAAAAATAAAAAAAATATATTCATTTTCTGAAAGTACATTTAATTAAACAAACTTAGTAGGTAACATACAGATCTACTTTTACCCTTACCAGCACAAAATACTAGAAATACATTAAAATAATTTACAGTGATCACCGGGCTGTGTTCTTATTGTCTCTTGAGTTCACGTTGGGAAGCTTTTTCGAACATCAGAATTGTACTGGGCTTTTTAGAAATAGTTAACAATATCCAGAATCATTACAATGCATACAGTGTAGCGAATTTCTTTTCCTGTTCACTCATTGTGGACAACATGAATAGATTAGGATACAAGGAGCACAGTTAGGTCTCTGGAAGAGGTTGAAGGACAGTAAGGAGAATGAAAGTGTTGAAATATAAAACTTGCATGTCTAACAAGTAGCTTAGAAGTGATCTGTGGCATGCAACATCCTGATTTCTTGGTAATCATTCTGTGTAATACCAAGCCTTGGCACACTCATTGCATTCCAAATATCGTTGGAGATTACATTTACTGCATATGTGCTTGGCGTACAGCTAAACATTGAGGTCTCTTGCATGCCCTTTTATTTTGCACTTTGTCTTTATTGTACTCGGGAGGTTTAAATCAACAAATAAAATGGAAATAACTAAACTCTAAAGATAGCGATAACTGATCTTGTAAAAATTCTCCGAAAGAAACTCAGTGCTTTAACTTTATGGTAATCATCAGACTCTACCACCGGAGAACTGGCACCCTTCCTTGGGTCACCTCTAATGTTAAGATGACAATGTTGATCTCTTAAGGCAAAACATAATAGTGCGTCGTGTACAGATTCTGCATAACAGAGTTTATAGAAATTGCTCTGATATTTCAATTGCTGACATCATTGCAAACCTTTAACCTTATCTTGCTACCAGAGGAAGAAAATATATGTATCGCCCTGTAATTTATCGTGAAATGCAATGAAGATTGACTTAACTCTAATGTATGGATTTAAACGTTTGATTCAGTAGTTAATGCACGCTATGAAAAATGGATCAGCATATTCATTAACATTTAAATGTAGTTTCAATTAGTACTCTGTAATTTTCTCATTCTGAGTAGGTGCTAATTGACATGTCTAGCTATTTTTTAAATGTTGTGCATAAAGGATGACATTTAAAATGTTATTATATTTAAAATGCACATACACATATGTTTTCCTGGTCAATTTTTCTAAACGTTTATTTTATTTGATTTCAATATAATATTTGGAATCTCTAGATCAGTGGTTTCAAAATTTTGGATGCATTGGAGATTATTTTCTATGGCACACCCATTTGTTTCTTAGCCTTCATTGGCAGCTTATAACCATCACATTTTGTTGTATCCTTACCTTATAGATACATATCTGTATGTAAACTGATTTGATCATTCTAGTTGTTTGCCAGATGGGAATCACAGTTTGTAATGTGACATTTATAGAAAATAACATACTTAAATAGGGACTCTTATTTAGTTTGAATGCATGCCATTGAATACATAATTGACATTCAACTATAGTTTGCGTTGACCATTTTTCATGAGATGCTCAATTTTCTTATAAATATATATTAAAGATTTAGCAAATTACATTATAAATAGAAACAATATTTAATTTCTCCACTACTCTCTATGCATGGACTATGCTGTCTGCCAGGTGCAAAAAAGGGAGTTTGTAACAATGATTGACATGGATCGGAGAATGTAACCTTACACAAGAAAAATGTTGTCCATGAACTTTTTAGGTCAATGTCTAATCCATGAATATAAGTTGCAATGTTGAATTGCTTGAAAAATTTGTAAACACTTCTAAAATATATATTTTTTTCAGCCTGCATTTCATATGGGACTAGATTACATTTCAACTCGCAAGAAAAATATATATATATTTATTCGATTAAATTCTGTTTTCTTTTTTCTTTCTTTTTTTTTTAATGGATTACTCAACCGCGAACTGTTATTCTGTACATGTAAACAGGTCCTATTCATTATTATTCTTGTAGTCCTGCTTACCTCATCATAATTCCTAAAGTTGCATACTTCAATATCTTCGCAGTGGGGTGCCTGTTCGATTTATCTTTCAAAAAGGCTGCAAGAATTCTAAGGCAAGCCAATTTACTTAACCCTTAGCTCTGTCTTCAGGCAGTTAAAAAAAAAAAAATGTGTCGGCTACAATTCAGCAATGCTCCACAATCAAGAAACCTGACCTATCGGTAATGATTTTTTTTTTCAAACAAATAAATAAATATATTGCATCTGAGAGAGACTGTGATAATTCTCTTAGATATAATAAATGAATGACGATGTTGCTTCCGCGACATGCAGTACATATTTATTTCCTTAAAGACCTTGACTGTGTAACACTGGGAAATACATTACAAGCATGTACACCAATTTCTTAGCTTAATGAGCCTAAGAGTACCTCATGAGCGGAAATGAAAGGCAAGAAATAAATGTATTAATGTGTGAATTGACATCTACTCACCCAAAACACTTTGTGCTCACAGTGATGTTCAAAATCACCTGCTATATGGTGAATTGCTTTTTGCGTTGCACATGACTGAATGTTGGCAGTACAGTATTTCATTTTACAAATGAAAACGAATGCACAAGGAAAGGAACGGTTGCAGGCAGATGCTGGTTTTATCTATGGACAACTGTTTCTTATTGTATTACAGAAAACACACTGGGATTGACTTGTTTATGAAAACAACTTTATGCAAGAAGGGTGTTTCTACGAGTGTCACTTAAACGTGTATTTTGTAATGAATCATGTCCAAAAGCCAATTGGTATTCCTGTTGGAACCTGGAGGATTACTGTGGAATTAATCAGTTAATACTATGTGGGAAGTTGACAACCAGTGAAATTCGAGAAAATCCTTTCAATGATTTTTTGATTACAAGGTCAAAGAAAAACGAGACCAAACTAATAACTTTGACAAATTTGAGAATACACTGCACAATGTATTACAATGTGGGTATTTTAGAATTCTAGATGTGAAATGCAAATAAATAATTATTCTTAATTAAAACCAAAGACAATTAAATACAAATTACACACATATTTATACGAAAGTTTATATTAAAATCTGATGGTGAATCTTAATATTATACTCATGAAATATGGTTTAGCCATATGAAAATGCTTAGTAATTGTCATAATCATTTACAACTGGATAAGCAGGATCCTGTTCTAATTAGTGTCTGTAGGCAGGGCCAGTGTAAGGATTTTTGGGTACACATGCGAAGATGATTTTAGCAAAAAAATATATATTTTTCACCTGTGTGCCTCTTAAACCGCCTTTTGTTTTTATCCCCTTTAGTAATTGTCTTACCCCCTTTATTGTATCTTCATACTCAATGATCTCAGCCAAGGAGGTGGGACCAGCCACTTGGAGAGCAATGCAGCATGGAAAACAAGGTAAGTTAACGCACGAGGACCAGGGTACTACAGCATTAGGAATACACATTTTTATTACTAATACTATAGTGTTCCTTTAATTTTGTGTGTTTGTATTTGCTTTTGTATGACACAGTCAAGCTACAGTGCTGCTTTGAAGGATTACTAGTTAAGGATTAGTAAGAGATTATGTCTTTTGGCTGAAAGTAACAAGTTGAATTGTTAGTGAGGGACTCACCTGAGAGGTTTACTTCACTGTAATGGCCATTTTTTAAAGTGTGAACTCAATAGATTTTAGCCTCTCTTTAACCTAGATTGCTATCACTATCTGATTATAATATATATACACTGAACAAAAGTATAAACGCAACACTTTTGTTTTTGCCCCCATTTTTCATGAGCTGAACTCAAAGATCCAAGACTTTTTTCTACGTACACAAAAGTCCTATTTCTCTCAAATATTGTTCACAAATCTGTCTAAATTTGTGTTAGTGAGCACGTCTCCTTTGCAGAGGTAATCCATCCACCTCACAGGTGTGGCATATCAAGATGCTGATTAGACAGCATGATTATTGCAAAGGTGTGCTTTAGTCTGGCCAAAATAAAAGGCCACTCTAAAATGTTTTGCCCTGATGAAAGCTCCATGTGGGAGCTGAAACGTTGACTTTTTAAATGGATTGAATAAAAGTAAAATTTTATTTGAAAATCTCTATAAAGTCCTTGGAGTGCGGTCATTTCTGATATATATATATATATATATATATATATATATATATATATACATATATATATATATATATATATATATATATATATTGAAGAATGCAAATATGTATGATATCTGGGAGCCAACTCTAGGAATATTTTTTTTTTAGTGTACCTGGCAGCTTAAGCTTAACTATAAATGCATGAAGATGTTTCTCTATTTTGTTAGCAGAGTTACAGTAAGCCCCTTTTAAATTGACCTTTCAAGCTTAGTAGTCATCATCAAAGCAAATTGATGCAGGCACGAGTTATTGTATTTTATTGAGAATGTCTTTTTGCTTTATCAGGATAATTTGACAGTAAAATGATGTTTAATAGACAATGTATGCCTACTTCTTTTGTTAAAGAAGGCTTCTTAGCCGAGTGGAACTGTTCAACAGCAAACATTAATCAATATATCGTAGATATTTTCCAAGAAATGAAAAAAGCCAATTTTAAGTATAAACCCCCACACCTAGCATGACAAAGTGTGGGGTCTTCCTAAACATATAAAAATAACAATTAGACAGGAGGGCACTCTAATAGAGTAAATTGTAATCAACAAACAAAATAATATAGTGTATAGGAAATAGGTGCTCACTTAGTAACTCTATATCCCTAGAGTCAAAAAAATCCAAAAGTACTAAATGGCAAAGGAGCACACCCAAAAGAAAAATCCAACAATGTTTTATATATATAGTCAGTACATACTACATACTCCTGAGACCTAAAAAAGAAAATATCAATAAACCAGATCCAAATCCACTCTCCCAACACTGTGTGCTAAATCACTTAACAGAATAACACTTATTATACAAAAAAATCTATGCAAAACATTGAACATGAAAAGCAGAAAATTAAAATGGACAAAGTCAAAATGAAGAAAAAATATTCTACATGCTTAGACCAGCATACAAGGTAAATAATATGTATAAAGCAAATAAATCAAAGTAAAAATATAAATGTAGAAGGCTAAGAAAAGAGGGAGATACCACAGGTGACAAAAGAAAAAAAGGATGAAACCCTTAATGTTTTGTGAAGAAGCCTTTGTCACCTTAAACATATAACATTGGTCAGGCCACCTAGTGCAGCCTGACCGAGTATACATCATACCAGAATAAAAAATAAACAAGCAATATAGGCGCTAAAAATAGAAATATATGGTGCAAATATATAAAGGTAGAGCGGCACCTAAAAGTGCATAAGCTCAAGAAAACACTGTACAAAGAATATAAGATAAAAAAGGTGCGCTTTACCTTTAAAAAACTTTTATGTGCAAATTAGTGCATTTAAATAGTGCAAATGAGGTGTCTATACAATATAATCACACTTAATGTAATCAATGTGCAAAATTGCAAGTGAAAAGGTGATAGAAAGTTCAAATGGTAACTTACTATCTATTAACAGGAAAACTTGTCTCAGAAAAAATGGCAATCATAGGTTCCCAATAAGAGATATGATATATAAAAGAGAAAAAAACATAGCATAATACTGTATGAGGAATATAAAATAAACAGAAAATGAGAATGAAAACTCACAAAGGAGGAGCAGTAAGAGTCTGCTCAAACTTCTCCAGCACGTATTCCACAATATGGAACTTGGATGTAGATAGACAGCAGGACGCCAGCTGAATAAAAACAAACTTTATTACTTTCACAAACAAAAAGGGCTTCCTTTACCACATAGAAGGTCAGTGTCCCATTTAAAGCTGAAACAAGGTGCACGCCAAACTTTTCCGCGGTCTCTGCAGCTTTCGGCACTATCTCAAAACACTTCCGGGTTCGGAGCTCCGTGCGATCACGTGATAACGTGATGACGTCGTGTAAAAACGTGATGACGCGTTTCGCCTGATCGGCTTCCTCAGATCACGTTCTGATGTGGCTGGTCCTGATTTTTAAAGCCCATATTGTGGGCGTGGAGATGCTGAATGAATAATTGAAGTCTGATACAAACGGGGTAGATCCCCTAAATGTCTATTTGGAGAAGTCCCATACATTGTGCCAAATACATGGAAATATAATATAGGGTGGTACTACTATCACCCCAGTTAGTACAATATTGCAGTATTTAATGAAATAATGAAAAATGTACAATATGACAAAAAACAATACCAACAGTAAACCCTATATCAGCAGAGGATAAAAAACCTGGGCACCTATATATATATATTAAAAGAAACAGTCTACTTAAAAGGAAAGGGGATATTACACTATAATAAATAAATAAGTATAGCTAAAAATGCACCTACTACTCAAAAGGAAAAAAGAAGAAAAAAAGGAAGGGAGAGAACAATTAATATCAGAAAAAAATATAAAATATAATATTCATAAAATAAAATTATACAAATCAAATTCAATATTAAGACCTTTAGGTTCAAGAGTATCTAATGTGTGAACCCACTTCATCTCTTCTTTCCCTATATGTTGAATAAAATTACCTCCTCGCCATGGTTTTTTAACAATTTGAATTCCTAGAAATGTAAGGCCACTAGGGTCTTTATTATGATATTTTTTGAAATGGGCAGACACACTATGGTGGTCTATACCTTTGCGGATATTATTCACGTGTTCATAGATTCTCTTGTGTAGGGGGCGAATGGTTCTGCCTACATATTGCAGTCCACATGGGCATATTAAAAGGTATATGATATTTTTAGTAAAACAAGTAATAAAATCTTTGATAGTATACTCTTCTGTTGTGTATTTTGTCTTAAATTTACTAATTCCCTTTACAGTATTATTTTTACTACACTTGCACCCTGCACATTTACCGCATGAATAAAACCCTTTTTTATTTACACTTAAAAACGTGTCAGGCTTTTCTTTTCTTGGATGATTAAAAGTCAAAATTTGCTTTAAACTAGGTGCCCCTCTAAAAGTGATAAACGTTTTTTCTGGAATAATTGTCGACAATTCTCTATCCTTTCTTAAAAGGTGCCAATGTCTATTAATAATGGATTTAACTCTTTTAAAATCCTGGTTAAAATCTAAAACTAAAGGTATTTTGTCAGATTTATCTTGTCTTTTATCACCATTATTCTATTTAAATACTAATTGATTTTGTTCCAGCTCTTTAGTTCCATCATATGCCCTATTGAATATATCTGTAGGATACTGTTTTGGGGAAAATTTGTCTATCACTATTTTTGCTTGTTCCTCAAAGACATTCTGTTCAGTGCAATTTCTTTTTATTCTTTGTAATTGACCTTTGGGGATATTATTGAGCCAAGGAGTGTAGTGCCCACTGTTGTATAGCACATAGCTATTTGCATCTACTTTTTTGAAAAAAAAATTTGTTTTTAAAATGCCGACTTCTACATAAATTTCCAAATCTAAAAACTGAATATTCTGATCGCTAAAAGAACTACTAAAATGAAGGCCCCACTCATTCTGATTTATTTTTGCTAAAAAGAATTCTAGATCCAATTTTGTGCCCTTCCATATCAAAAATATATCATCAATATATCTATGGTAGGAGACCAGGTTCGTCCCCCAATCATGGCTGGCGTAGATAACTTCCGATTCCCAACCTGACATAAATAAATTAGCATAACTAGGGGCGAACCTGGTCCCCATAGCTGTACCTTGTAATTGTAAATAAAATTTGGAATTAAAATTAAAATAATTATTTTCTAAAATCCATCTGATACTATCTATAAGAAATAGGATATGTGTATTGCTAAAATTACCCGATCTTTCTAAACATTCTAGAACCATTTTACACCCCTTCTCATGTGAGATGGAGGTATAAAGTGCCGTTACATCTGAAGTTACTAAAAAATATCAATTTTCCCATTTAATACTTTTTATAATTTTAATTACATCCGTAGTGTCCTTAAGATATGATGGCATTTCCTTAACTAAATTCTGTAACCAAATATCTACATATTTTGAAAGGTTCGCTGAAATGGATGCAACACCGGACACAATCGGCCTGCCCGGTGGGTTCTTTAAATCTTTATGTACCTTGGGCAAGGTATAAAATACAGGCACTCTAGGGAATTCAACTAACAAAAACTTATACTCGTTGTCATTTAAAATACCTTCGTCTTTTCCTCTATTTAGCAGGGTCTCTAGTGAAGATTTAATTTCTAACGTCGGATCTTTTTCTAAAACTTTGTATATCTTTATATCCTCTAATTGTCTATGGCATTCTTTTAAATAGTTAGTGGTATCTTGGATCACAATACTGCCCCCCTTATCGGCGGTCTTTATTATAATTTCTTTATGATTTCTTAGGTTTTGTAGGGCTTTATATTCATTAAAATTTTAATTTAAATTGTGTTTGTGTTTGCATTTACTTAATTTATCAAAATCCTCAATCACAGATTTCTCAAAAAGGTCTATGGCACTTGTACGATAGTTCCTCGGATAGAAATTGGATTTATTTCTTAAATCAGTATGATTATCACTTTTTCTAGTATCTGTATATTTATTGATTGAAAAAAATCTCTTTAGAGTTAGCGTTCTAGAATATTTCAAAATGTCTATGTAAGCTGAGAAGGAATTAAAATTTTTACTGGGGGCAAATTTCAAGCCTTTGTTCAAAGTTCTAATTTCATCACTATTCGGAACGAAATTAGACAGATTGATTACTCCCTCCAATTGGACATTCTTCCTTTCTTTTCGTTGTTGTAGTCTTGTTCCTCCTCTACATCCTCTCTGACTCTCCTTCTTTTGAGATGAGAGAAGGAAACCTTTCCTCTCGTCCTCCCTAAAAAAACATTCTCTCTTGAGTCTGCTTGATCCCGTGACAGAGCTTCATATTTGTTTGATAGTGTCAAATCCCTGTTTCTATGTAGAGGACTTTTGTTTCTTTCAGATCTATTATAATGCCTATTTCTAGATTCCACTTTCTTCCATTCATTCTCCTTACTAACTTCTGGAGTACTCCATTTGGGATTGTCCCATTTTGGAGTATCTGAACTGTCTATTCTCCTCCTGTTGTATCCATTTCGTTTAAAATTTTGTTTAAAATTATAGTTATTAGGGTTACTAGATCTTCGATACCCATATTTACTATTCTCTCGATCATTATAATTATTTTGATGGTAGTTTCTGACTTTTTTATATTTATAGTGATCCATATCTCTTTTGTACTTTTTATATTTCATTTGTCTCACCTGATCTTCTAATTTATTGAGATTAATTTTGGTGGATTTGGTCAGTTCCTCATAATCTTTAGTCTCAACTGCTGGTTCTAATACTTTTTGTATTTCTTTTACCTCTTTATCTAAGTCAGTCAAATTCTCACTTCTGCATAGTATGACTATGTTCATCATCTCCATTGAGAATCTTTCAAGTGCATCGTTCCACATGTTTACATACTTTTGATTTTTATCATTTTCAAATGTAGGAGTTTTGGAGAATCTGAGACCCCTAGGGGTAATTTTATCTCTCAGATATCTCTCTAATGTGGCAATCTCCGATTTGTATTTAATTTCTTTGGCTAAGATTTTTTCTAGTTCATTAAACATAACCTCAATATCATCCTTTCTGGAGAGATGAACACTGTCATACATAGCTTCCTGTATATCTTCAAAACCACATCTCATATTGTCCCGATAATCAAAAAGTGACATAGTGAAATAAGCAGCCTTGCTTGGTAAGAGCTATACACAATAACAGAATAGTATACATCATACGTCATCAAATTTAACTGTTTTACTGTTTTTATGGCTGGCTGAAGTAAGCTTCACTGATATGTCAAGTAGAGGGATATTCAGATAGACATTGTTTTGTTGATGTAACATACTGATCTTTATAGGGGCATTATAAGGAGTTCAGTGTTGTGTTGTGATGCCCTGATTTTATATAAAATGCTTTAGAAGCCGTTTGACAAAAGCCTTGGCTCTCCACAGCCCTCAAAAACCAGAATCATTAATAATGTAGAAATAACACTCCTGTATTATCAGATCAATAGTCCAGAATGTAATACCTATATGTGGAATGCAATGTACACTAAGCAGGTACAATATTAAATCCACCTGCATAAAAAAAAGGCAGTGCCTCTAATGCTGCCAAAATGGTTATGATGCAGCAAGGCATTCAATTGACAAGACCTCTGAACTTGTCCTGTGGCAACTGGCACCAAGACATTAGCAGCATATCCTTTAAGTCCTGCAAGTTGCGAGGTGTAGCCTCAATGGATTTGATTTATTTTTCCAGCACATACCACAGATGCTTAATTGGATTTAAATCTGGTGAATTTGGAAGCCAAGGCAAGACCTTGAACTCTTTGTCATGTTCCTCAAACCATTCCTGAACACCAGTGTCATAAAGGGTGTACAGGGTCTGCAACAATCTCTAGGTAGGGAGTACGTGTCAAAGTACCATTCACATGAAATCCAGGACCCAAGGCTTCCCATCAGAACATTGTCAAAAGCATAACACTGCCTCCACCAGCCAATTTTCCTCCCACAGTGCATCCTGGTGCCCTCTTTAAAGTTAAAGGATGCGCAACACCAGGCCATCCCCCTGATCTAAAAGAATACATGATTTGTCAGTTCAGGTAACCTTCTTTCATTGCTCTGTGCTCCCAGTTCTGATGCTCACACTCTATTGATGCCTCTATGTGACAGTTAGAACCTATTTTTGAGTAGTTACTGAGGAATCATCTGGTGAAGCAGATATATGCTAGAAGGTAAATAAAAGGTTGACTGAAATCCAGGTTTTAGAGTCCCAGTGATATTTGGGTGCAGTTACTGACACACAATAACAACTCAGCACTGAATTTACTAATCTTGATCACACACAGAAAACACTAGACTTGGGCACTTCAGAAATTTTTTGTTTCGTATGAATGCATTTGTACGAAAAATTAATTTGTTGTCAGAACCGAAATTTGGCCATTCCTCCATTTGTTTTCTTATGAAAATAGTTCGTTTTTTTTTTCGTTTTGGATAAACCCATTCGTTCATTCAGCGCAATTTAATTGAACCAAATGAATAAAACATAAAAATCAGTTCCATAATCCCTAAGTAACGAATAGCCTGAAGTGAACAAAGTAAAACCATTTGTTCCAAATTTCGTCCATTGATCTCACAACATGGCATTGAACAATGTTGTATTTCCCTGAATTTACCCCTAAAACTCCCAAAATAACTCCCGAACCGCCAAATGCCCGAACGCTATCAATCACATGAACATTTATTGACACTATTAGTAAACTCCCGAACTCTCACTATAGCCATTAATATACTGAATTGCATTGCAAATGCAATGCATTGCATTTTGCTTAGTCTCTTGGCCTCGTGAGTCATCATGCTTATCTTACAGGTGGGAACTGGCAACACAATACCATTTTAGAAGGGAGTGGGAAAGTATCCAGTTAAATAGGCCAGACAAAACTGTAAACAAAAAAAGTATCAACCCAAGGCAATCCTTCAGTGCAAAATCTATCCAGATATTCTATAGGCCAGCCATTCAGCCATTTAAGAGCTCAGCCAGCCCACCACCCTGTCAGCCATCTTAGGCACTGACATGCTTCACTTACAGCCTGAACCTTCCAGAAGTGGCCATGTCTTCCTCAACTGATCTAGGTATGGATATAGTGGAGGGGGCATTGACCACTCTGGCCAGGAGCAAGTAGAAGCAAGTGGGAGAAGCAAAGGAAAGCAGAGGCAGCCCAGGATCTTAAAGGCAAAAAAAAAGTACGCAGAGAACTTGCAGATGAGAATGCAGTACTGGTCACCAAGTTGTGCCAGTACTACCAATGTCTTTTTGGGGGAGCAGCCAAAAACATTTCTCGTTCAAAGAAGAATAATCTGTGGAGGAAGACTGTGGCAGAGGTGAACACTGTTGGTGGGAACAACTGCACTGAGTATGTGGTGAAGAAACGGTAAGTGCATATTCCTAAAAAATAATGTTCTTTATTCCATGTTCTTTGAAGCTTATTTTTCTCCTCCATGTGCTTTTACTGCACATGCCCACCATTGGCAACTATGCTTTTAAAGATTGTCAGTGTTCAAGCTTACATTTTCAATGGCATCCCTGAATGGTTTCAGGACTGCCACTAGCTGAGCGATCACTGTTCAATCGTCTCTAGCCAGTGGAGAACGAATACCAATGTACTGGTCTGATGCCAGACTATGGATTGCCCTCTGCTGCTCTAAAATCCTCTCCAGCAAGTGGAGAGGAAGGGGCAAATGTGCACTAGTAGCAGGAGAAAAAGGGGGACTGCTCCCTGAAGAATTCTGACTCTCCGCTACTATCTTCTTCTCACTCTCAGGCTCATAGTCAAGCTCTTCATCAGTCGGACTAAATTCAATTCCTCCAAGGTTGGGGGTAAGACTGATATCACCTCCAGGAATAATAGGACTAGGAGCCGGGGTAGCATTGGCAATGGCAACCACTCATGTGCTGATGTGCCATTGTCAGTGGTAGAAGCAGGCACAGCACTGGTGGTGGTGGAAGTTGTGGTCTTGGTAGGGGAATTAGGAAACAGCCTCTGTGTACAAGAAGGAAGCTTCTTAGCAACACGACTCACAGGCCTGCTTGTGGTAGAGGAAGATGCTGGAGGCAAAACACGCTTCATCTTACTTATTGGGCTACTCCTACTGCTAGTTGTGTTTTTAGTAGTAGTACTAGCCATAGTACTCACCCTAAAAAGCCATGCTGGTTTCCCTTTACCATAGAAAAGACTTCTGGGCCTTGCTGCACTATTGCCTGCTATTGGTGCCTTTCCTTGACCAGGATCTTGCACCAACGGGCCTGAAATGCAGGGCAAAGACTTTGGCCTTCTAGGCCATGAGTCTGACATAGCGGCACTACTTGACTGCTTAAGCTGACGCATAGGCTGCGTACTCAAACTACCAATAGTTGTGGTGGTGGCGGTGGTGGTATTGGTGGTGGTGGTTGCTGACTGACCCTCCCTCACTTTACTAGTGGATGAACGTTTAGGAGGATCCATTTAGAATTTTAAAATAGTAAGAAAAGAAAAGAATTGAAGAAAATAAAGAGATAATGTAATGTAGTGTTTTTAAACTAAAGTTTTTATTTTTATGAAAACTTATTATTTGAAGTTTTGAACTATGCTGATATGTAGATTAACACAGTTAAAAAAATATTTTAAAAAAATAGGGACTAGTACTGAGGCAGATGTCTTCAATTTAGTGCTTTCTGAGAAACTATGCAAAACTGCACTGTCTGCCAAGAGCAGTCTGCCAACAAGTGCTGCCTGCACGACTACTGCAAACAGAGTATGAAAAAATGTATTAGTAGAAAGTGTTTAAAAAATGGGTTAACTAGAATTTAGATTACCATTATTTAAATTAGAAAGAACCTACAACTTCTGCTAATACTAAAACTAATAAAAGATGTACTACAGCTACCTTAGAGCTTAGCTTAGGACAGTCACACAGTTAATCTATCAGTAACTAAAATAAACCAAATACAAACAGCAACCAGTTAGCTTCACTGATTGCTGTTAAACAAACACACTAACTGAACTAATAATCAGTGAAAGAAAATTAATTTCTTCACAACAGCAGTCAGAACAGTTTACTTCACCGCTGATGCTTATGTGAGCACAAAATTTTTTAAAAATAGACACTAAAAGTGTGAAAAATTGAAAACAAAAAATAGACTGACTGGCTAGTGTGTTCTGTTCTAACAAAGCACAAAGAAACTGTACCACAACAAATATTATATATTTTAAACTGAAGTTAATTCTATGAACTTAATAAAAATGTTTTAATTAAAACTGAAGATTATTATATTAACTTAATAAAAAAAAATATTACTTAACTTTTACACTCACTGCCTGCAAAGGAAGCATACACAGTCAGTGAGTGAGTGACACAAAAATCAGTCAGTCAGTCACTGTGACTTTGTGCTAGTAGTAGTTGCTTTACTAGCACAGATTAAACTAACTTTGTTTGGACTGGAGTATAGATTCGCTTAAAAAAATAAATAAAACCCAGTCAAACACACTTAGCTGAGACTGACAGAAAATTAACTTTCTCTATCAGCACTCAGAATGAAATAGCACTGCAGCAACAGCAGCACCTCTGTGAGATCAATGTCTAACAAAAAACAACTGATGTGGCTTTGCTGCTAAAAGGACTTAACAGCTAAACTATATTTATTTTCTGCTATGCTAACAAACTAGTCTACCCCTAGGGCAGTAGCCCTCAAGCCCGCTAAGCTAGAGTACTTGACGGATTCTACCTTTACTATAAATCTAAATCAATTTAAGCTAATTAATTTTGATTAAATAAAAAAGCTGAATTGGTATAAATAGTAAAGCCTGGTTGCTGTAGGCAGTAAGCAAGCAGGGAAAGCAGGCACTGGCAGTGCCAGCCAGGCACCGTGTTTCACCATCAAAACTCAGTCAAAGAAGGGCAGAGAAAAATCCTCTGCCTGCTTTTATATTGCTTTTTGGTTATTCTTTAAATCCCCACTAAAGCACTCACCATTGAATAAACCCCTACAGCATCATGTCACAGGAGTGAGTTGATTAGACAAATGAAAATCAGCTGACTCACAAACCCATCTACGACACAGCATATACCATTAGGTAAGCCCCTACAGCATCATGTCGTAGGAGTGAGCTGATTGGACAAATGAAAATCAGCTCACTCCCAAACCCATCTACGATACAGCACGTACCATTAGATAAGCCCCTACAGCATCATGTTACAGGAGTGAGCTGACTGGATAAATGAAAATCAGCTCACTCCCATACCCCTCCTCTTTGTTTCATACAAGGCATCCGAATTAACGAATACACGAATTGAGAAAAATTTGTTAATTTGTTAATTTGTTTCTACCATCCCCATATGCTAAAGCAATGCATTGAAAAAGCACGAACAGTTGATACAAATGCAGTAATGATTTGTTCGTTCGGTGCGCAAACGTTGTTCGGCTCACTCCCATTATTATTTCATCAGTGCATTCATATTGCTCATTCGCCAGTTTGCATTGCAATACGTATTAAACATATACTTTACAGACAGTACACTGCCTGTCTGTAATTAAAAAAGCCGAACTAGTGATACGAATGAAGGAAAGGCACATTCATTCATACGCTTTTGTTAGTTCGGCTCAATCCTATCAGATTTCATTGGAGTGAACAGAACTAACGAATAAAAGAATGAATATATTGCCATTCGTTCATTTGGTTACTAGTTTGGCTTTTTTCATTACACAGACAGTGTAATACAAAAAGCCGAATTAACAAACAAATAAAAGGCTCATGGAAGAATTTTGTTGGACACCCATTCGTTTGTTCATTAATTCATTTGTCTAGCCATTCGCTATTCGGTATTCGTACGAATGGGTGAACATGACGATTTTCATCGAATATGAATGCCCAAGTCTACAAAACACCTAATTTCACACCTCATTTGGTTGTCACAAATGTCCTCATTTGGTTGTCACAGTTCCAATTTCACCAATTTTTAAACTAATGAAGAAGGAAGCAACTAATATTCTTCCTAAAGCTGCTGTGAAGATAGAAATATGATATTTGGTTCTTATTCTCTACAATGGAGAACCCAGAAACATGCATTCTGCTAATCTTTTTTTCCCCCATCATTTCTTTAATTAGCTATGGTTAGGGTTATTAAATCATAACTGAGAAAACAACAGAATCAAATAAGTGTATTGTATTGTACACAATTCACACAGGAAAACATGAAAATACTTCAAATGAGACATAGCCATTTCATTAATATTCTGTTCCTACTGATGACTGTGTATCCCACAAGAAAATAACATTACAAACATCGCACACAATTAATGGTTAAAGTAAATTCAATTTTGCATGTGTCTGTTCTGGGCATCCTCATTAACATCATTAGTCAGTGCAACTCCCTTGCTGCAGCATCACCATAGACTTCTATAAATTGTCCTAAGTAAATATTCAATTAGTGCTCTGATGGGTTATTATGTTTGTTTGAGTTTGAGAGAGAAATGAGCTTGAGAGCTAATACAAGGAAGGAAGAAAGAAGTGAGAATGAGAGAGCAGGCAAAAATAGAGAGAAAGAAAGACAACATAAGTGAAGAAAAAAGGGAGATAGAGTGGAGAGAGAGGGAGAATAGTATTATCTTATTCTAGTCCAGAATATAATAAAAATAGATAATAAAACTTTACTCAACAAACTAATGGCTCTATATATTTTTTTCTTTTAGCCAAAAAGCTAAGAGTTTGGGGCCAAATGTATGCATAGGGCACAGCTAATTATTGAGTTCAGGTGTTTCAGCCTCACCTATTTTTAAATAGAGTGTTAGACCATGCGCACACTCGCTGAGCAGGTGTGCAAAGTCCTGAAGTGTGTAGCGCATAAGATTCAACTGTCGTCTGTCACATCAATTACTGCAGAGTTCTAAACTGCCTCTGGAAGCAATATCAGCACATGAATGTATCAGGAACTTCACAGATTGGGTTCCATGTTTTTATAGCTGTAAACATGACTCAAGCAATTGACTAGAGTGCTGTAAAGAACAATGACACTGGCCTCTGGAACAGTGGAAATATATTCTCTGAAGTGATGAATAAGACTTCAGTATCTGGAAGAACAGAAAAGTGTAGCAGATGACAGGAGAACATTACGTACTATGCATAGTGGTTAATATGAATTGTGGTGGAGGAGGCATAATGGTCTGGGACTGTTTTTCAGTGCTTGGGCTAGACCTGTTAGTTCCAGAGGAGGATCATCTTAATGCTACAGGACACAAAGATACCTAGTATCCAAGTTTGTGGCGATTGTGACTGTGCCAGTGTGCACAGCATGAGATTAATGAAGAAATGCTTTGATAAGCTTAGTGTGGAGGAACCTAAGAGGCCTGCAGTCTAACCTCCGCCTCTTTGAACATCCTTCCCAGAAGAGAAGGTGTCTTATTAAAGCTAAAAAGGAAGGGGTGGGGAGGGCAAATCCATATTGTATATATGTCCATGGTTTTGGAATAGGATGCCCAATATGCATGTGTGATGGTCAGGAATTCACATACGTTTGGCCATATAGTATACGGTCAAAACACGTTTCCGTATAGTGTATACCATTACCACATCCTTGTCACCAAAGATGCTTCTTTGCAGTAAACAGTTATGTTAACAGATCTGTGGACTTATCATTGGTCAAGTGTGTATTATACTCAACTTCCAAGTAAGGTCTCGGAAGACCAGACTGTTATGTTTAAAAAAAAAAAAAAACTCTATTAGTCTATAATTAATTAAGTGTTGCTCACATTGACATTATGTTTTATACCTGGACATGCTAATATGCACAGCAATTTGTTACGAGTAACTTTTTTTTGAAAACTCTTCCAGGTAATCTCATTGTGATATAGCACATGATCATAGTTTACTGTGCTAGATTTTCTGATATTTTGTGTGTATAATCTCCACACCACAACTTGCAGGGATTTATGTGATAAGGGCCTCTTCCTGGTGGGGGGAGTCTGAAACTGCAAGCAAACATACTAAACATAGAGCGAAACGTTCAGGGTGTTCAAATTTGTTGCTGTTTTTTTATGTGTTCGCATATTTTTTTATGCATTTACAATAGGGTGTAGTTTTTACTTCTTACATTTCCTTTTAACTTTGCTCAGTAGATAAACATTTAACTCTAAAATATTACACTATTTAGTTTGCATAAAGATGACATATAATACACTATTGTCAGGGTACCTGAAGCCTCTACCTCCGAAAGAGGTAGAGACTTAGTAGTTTACTCCTCCAGCAGGTCGGCTTCCTCCATCCCTCGCGGCTCTCCTAGACACTCTCACGCCGGCCGCGAGGGATCCGTCTCATTTTATGACGTCACGCACGCTGCCCGACGTCATGACGTCAGTCCGGACCGATCTGTCACTCAAGTGACTGGAAGCCACTCAGGACTCGTCGGAGGCGGGTATACTCACTGTAACCAGGGTATTTAAACCTGTTTCTCCCATTCACTCATTGCCCTGTCGTGGTTCTAGCCTGTCTAGTCACACAGTGCTCTGGCGATTTCAGTTATTCCTTTGGTTCCGACCCGGCTAGTTTGACTTACTCTGTTTCCCTCTGGTATCCTTGACCCGGCTTGTTCCTCGCTCACCTGTCCTCTCGTTCCCTCGACCTCGGCTTGTTTCTGACCATTCTCTTTACTCTCCGTACGTTAGTCCGGCCATTCTAAGGTCCGGTATACGTACCCTGTCCTGTTTGTACTTTGCGTGTTGGATCCCTGACCCGATCCTGACAACTATCAACCAAACAAAGACTATTAAAGAGATAGAAAATCTGAAAATGTCAAACTGAGATGAGCATTAAATATTATATTATCCGTATGCTGATAAACAGTGAGAAGGGGGTTATACATATGCAACATTAAGGCTAAATATAATAGCTTTGGCATCTAAGGTTGAGTTTAGCATTTGAAGTGCAGTGAATATTGCAATACACATGCTGGGGCCAGTGGGGGCTACTTGTGTTAAACATAAAGAACTGTGATATGGATGCCATTCAATCTGCATAATAAATACAATATGTAAAGTAAATGCTAAGATAAAATATTGCAACACTACTGTATACAATAAAACCATGTATCTTTTCATACATAAAAACAATGAAACATCACAGAGTTAACCTTGTTATTATACAAGCGTTCATGAACTTAGTAAAATATACCAATTCGCGCACACGTACAGAAAAAGTAGTTATAATATTATGAATTAATCATTATATCTTTTGTTGCCTTAATTCAAATTGACGACCTCTGGAAAGTAACCCTAAGGTTTTAACATTATCATGGAATGTACTGTAACAGATAAAGAAATGAATCAGATTTGGTTAAATCAACTGTAAAACAAATCAATAAATCAGTAATAAGGAACGTATTGGGTTACATTTTTACATTTAATTTGTAAAATCACCATAATTCATATTTAAAGGGACCCTCCACTGTCCATATAAGAAATATAATTGAAATTACTGTTTAGTAGATACACTCCCAATTAATTCTTATGAACTGCAGCCTTTGCAAGCCCTTCTCCTTTTTCGCCCCTCTGAAGGGCTCCTTCCATGCACTTGTGCATTTGCTCATGCGCACCTGTCTGTTTTGTCTGCACATAACGGCTTGTATGCACACGCACACCAGCAGCATAGTGATCTGAGGTCTGGAGGTCTGAGGCAAGCTGGGTTGGGGGTGGTGGTGGGGGGGAGGGGGGCAGGTGTGCTCAAGTAGTAGGAATGTCAATCAAACATTGTGTTTCATTAATTATTTATAAAAGTGTTGATTTCTAATAGTGATCAGCACTTTTATTAACTGCCATTATTAGTGAATAATTATCACCCAAAAAGCACTTCAGCTTTATGTGTGAGCACCGGTCCTCTAAGCAGAATAATAAAGTAAGTAAAAAAAATACAAATACAAATAAAGACCAAACAGTTTAGAAACAAATTATCGGGTTCTTACAGTTACCAACGTGAGAATCCAAAGTGAATTTCACTTTTAAGGGAAGAATATCAGAGCTAAAAGCTAGAAAATTATTCTAGTTTGCTATTTTTATCTTAAATTTGAAATCCACTTCGAATTCATTCACCTTGAATTCTCACTTTAGAGAATAACCTAGATAGTATCTAATTAATCTTAATATTCAAGCAGTCAAAAAAGTTATCATTGCATGGGAGGAAAAAAATGCAAAGCATGCTTAACCCCTTAAGGACACATGACATGTGTGACATGTCATGATTCCCTTTTATTCCAGAAGTTTGGTCCTTAAGGGGTTAAAGGGGACACTATAGACACCCAAACCACTTCATCCGAAGTGGTCTGGGTGCTGTGTCTGGTCAGTTTAACCCCGTCACTCTAAATACACGTGAATTAATCAGCATATATAGTGCTGAAATTAAACATTAGCATTTAGGTGTGCTCAGTAGCACATTATGCCCTGTGCCTGTATGAAATAGTTTTTTTTCCTGTTAGAAAAAAAACCAACTACTTAAAATCCCACAAAATCTGTAAAAAAAATCTCACACATACATTTTTTTTTTCTGTGTTACAAAATGTGCCATAGGTTCTAAAATATTGCTCTCCGGAGTGTAAAAGCCCATACACATGCAAAATCATGTTTTGGAACACTAGTTGAGGCCTTGATTTAATAATTTAGGACAAGTTTTACGAATGATTTAATATTTTTGGATGAGCTTTTAAAATATATATTTTTTTAAATATTAAAATATAAAAAAAATATTATATATATAAATATAAAAAATCTAAACATTTTCAAAAAATTAAATCATATAAAAAAAGCTTATGAAAAATATTAAATATAGGTCAAAGAAAGTTAAGCAGCCTAACATGCAACTCAGAGAACATTACCCCATTACACATTACTGACCTTGATGTAACACAAAAAACCTATCTATATGCAGGTTATGCTAGATGTTTTGCTGTTCTATGTGTAAATTTCTAAGTGGTTTCTTAATCCTTTCTTTTTAGCACTATGTAATTGTATGTATCAGCTATAAATAGCAAGCCCAATTGTTCTATATATAATCAGTCCTGCTGCAGTCTGGTGAAAAATTGCTTAATAGTCAAGAAGTGACAAGGTTTAGATGACAGCTCCTGCATATAAAGGTCTGAGCATTAATGGATCCGGGCTGTCCGATGAAAAACTAATTCAGAAACATAAGTATGTTAGCTCACTAGCACACATCCATGAATCAACAATGTAGCTATTGATATGCTTATTGGCAAGGAATGATTCATTGCTATTGAATTGAATATCCATTTTAAAGATGTATTTTCCAAAGTCGGTTCGAGAGACTGAAAGATGCTCAAGCAAGGGAACTAAAGGTATCTATTGTTTGTATATTTGAAAATGAAGATGTGCAAATTATTCACACAAATTTATTTTGTGAGTCCAATCGATATTTATGCACTCGGAACTTCTGCAGGACACCAGCAAGACATAAAAAATTGCTTTCAGAATAATATCATTTGAATTTTGCTCATATTCATAAATCAATAAATGCCTTGATTCACAAATCAATACCTCGCAGAATTAGTTGACTTTATTTCCATGGATCAGAATTGCTAAAAAAGACAAACAAAATCTGGCTTAACAGTAATATATCAAGTGATAACCATATGGCCTGAAGATCTCTCATAAGCTGTTATGACTCAGACATGTTTGAGGGCATACCTTGCTTCATGATTGTTCTCTTTCGTGTTTGTATTTGACAGAGAGCAAAATATCTGTAGACAAAAAATACAAATCACATGCCTGCTAAATGAAATTGTGATACACAATAAATACAAATTATCTCAAAAGATAAATTGTATTCAGAAAACATTCTTGAGTGATGCAGGCTAGGTCCTTCAAAAATCTTGGAGTACAATACTGAGTTTAGTGAACTATTGCAAAAGCAAGCTTTTCTATTTTTCAACAAATGAACTAGAGACTTTACTGGAAGCATTGATGAACAAAATAAATCTCATAGAATTGAAGCATATAATTAGACAGGAAAGTCGAATGAAGAAGGAGAGCAATGAAGAAGAATAAGAAAAAAGCAAATAAATGGGCTTCATCAATGTAGATACTAACAGAGATGTCATAAACTAAATCAGTGCTCTACTACCGCGTGCTGCAGCACTTTGCTATTTGTGCCACCCAGGGCTGTCATCAGGGAGTTTAACCCGTGCACTTGTAAGGGGCTTGGTCCATCAGGGTGCCCAACGAGCCCAGGCCCTATATCCAAAGCGGCCTTCATATATTGCAAACAACCACAACTACTCTGTGGATTCTGTTGCAGTGATACTTGATGTCACATCTGGCATCTCTAACTGAAACTCAGAAAAACTCTGTAAGAGAAACTCAGTACCATGTAGCTCACATAAACATATGGCTGAGCCCACACCCACTGGTAAACACATACAAAATAAGAACGTGAAGGAATGGGGAAATTGCCTGGGAATCAGGGGAGGAGGAACGGGATGTTGACATTTGTGATGAGAGCAGTAACTTAGGAGGAAGTGGACAGAAGAAAGGAGGACATTTTATTTAGAAAAAAGTAGCTTTAGATAAAAGTGAACCTGTCACTTGCCATTTGGAGGCGGAGGACCAGTAATATGGGAAGACAATACTTACTACATACACAATCAGTAATCATTATACTCAGTGATAATCTACACAAACAACAATTCACTACCATTCACTAACCTTCCCCACAAATATATTC
Source organism: Pelobates fuscus (assembly GCF_036172605.1). Taxonomy (NCBI): domain Eukaryota; kingdom Metazoa; phylum Chordata; class Amphibia; order Anura; family Pelobatidae; genus Pelobates; species Pelobates fuscus. The sequence goes on from NC_086325.1 coordinate 37,698,330, forward strand.
ACTTACTTTTCATACATGTACACCCTGCATTTACTTATCATTCCCACACCTACACCCTGCATTCATGCACATATGCAAACAGTGACAGTGACACTTTATGTTTTATGTGGACAGCAACTTTTAGTCCTGAATAGTGGATTGTCTATAGATTTAAAATTTTGAACCACTGATTATATGATAATATGAAATATTTATCCTGTATCAAATTTAGTGGATTATATTACTAAAACTTGCCTCCTTCCCCATTGTCATGTTTGTAAAACAAAGTGAATAAGTGATCGGAGCTTTCCCTATGATAAGTTATATTTTTGCAAATTTGTAGCTTAGTATCGATAACAACAAGATAAGGAATGACAAAATAGGCAACCACAGCCTAAACCTGCTGTTAACCATTTCAGATGAAGGGGGAAGCGACATTCTCTTTAAATGAAAGACATGCATGTTTAGTATTGTACATGAACTCTGTGTGTTCTCTTTAAAATGCTGTGTTTTTACAATTTCCTACATTTTTCTCTCTAAAGCCTGCTTACTAAACATGATAAAATACATTCATTTGCGTTGTCATCTTATATCATGCTATTCGTCCCACAATTTTGTTTCCTATATTAAAATGTCACATTACAAAACTTATTTTTTTCAAGGGTTCCATCAGTAAAATGAAAAAAAAAAAGTTTTTTCATGCATCCTTTCTGGGTCACATAGCACAAGTTGCTAGGTTAACATGGTCTATTTATTCTTAGAGGCTATTAAAGGTGACATGATCTATTTACCCTCTGGTCAGTGAAGTACTGAAGGTTCTAACTAATGTAACATGCAAGTTCAGTCAGGCAGTAAAGTAAGGTTTGGGAGTGTTGGGTACCCTCTCAACCATGATTTGCTTTGAAAAAGTGAATATTCAGTCTGACAGCCAAGTAGGCGAGGTTTAACTAATCTGATTTAGACATCACCTTTAGCAAGATCAAAGCAGTTTGTGGGTTCTTCACATTTTTAAGAAACTTTGTGAATTATGCCTTGTCCTTCACATTATAAGCTATTGCCAAACAAAAACACACAGGGATACGAAAATGGATCGGTGGATAAAAGTAATGCAAGTATTGGGCAAGGTAGAGCAATCAGCAAGGTGTTTCCATGGTGATTACTTCGTTTGTAGAACTCTGTATTACAAATATAATATATATATAACCCTTTTGCATTTATTGAATTGACTTTCTAAGCACTGCTGCTCATTTTAGAGCTTATGTTACGAAGAGATTACAGGCACTGCCTCAATGGTTAGTGTCAAGCTATTTTTAAAAGTTTTGACAAAAACTGTAGCCTAATCACTACCGCATGGACTGATACGATTATCTGAGAGTGCAGGGACTGACTATACTCACCAGAACAACTACATTAAACTGTAGTTTTCTGGTGACTGTATTGTCCCTTTAAATTACATAAGAATTGTTGGAGACTTTCTATATCCACTAAAATGATCTGTGGCGCTTAACTCCTTAAGGACACATGACATGTGTGACATGTCATGATTCCCTTTTATTCCAGAAGTTTGGTCCTTAAAGGGTTAAAGTGATCCTTTAATTTGATAATTAATTTCATTAAAAAATAAATTCCATTCTATCTATCTAAAACGATTTCAGAATTTTACATGTTTTTGTTAAGGTAAAAATTATTTTAAACAATTTCTGCATCTCTGGTGAATAGCAGAGGAAAGAGTACCAAAGCAGAGTTCCTTTGCAAATAGACCTTGGGAATGCATATATCTAGATATACAGTCAGGAATTGAGGGCCGGGTTTAGTCCAATGTAGCAGTCCTTTGAAAATCTACCCTGGGTTTTCTACTGAGCAGAAAATATCACTCATGCTGATCACTCATGCTGCTCGATGAGCACTAACTCAGGTATGGTTACAGGCTGCTGTTCTTTTGTCTGATGTGGTTTTACGCAAACTAAAAGATCATTACCCTAGGCATAAAATACCAATAACATGACATCATCTCAAGTCAGAAACACCATGACATCATTTCGGAAGGTCTGGGAACCGAGGGGAGCATGCCTGGGCCTCTAATCCTATTCTCTTTCATTGGAAGGGTTATTTTTTTCTTGCCTCAAGTAGGGCATTGTGTAAATCCCCACTTTCCTCTTGACTCTCTTCCTTTTTCTTTTGGGTTTTTAATGTGTTTTTATGTGTGCTTAGTCATTTGTAGGCTGTCTCAAAAAATGTTACCAAAGATTGGTACTTCCTTAATGCCATCTATACAACATTTCTGTTATATATTTACTACTGTATTGCACATTTTTATTATCTCTGTACCACCTTCTGTGAATAAATAAAGATATCTTTTATTTTTTTTATTAAAGAAAATGAATACAGAATTATTACATACATAAAACAATTCTAAGTTATTCACTAAAGTGTGAGGTGTTGTGAATTTAAAGTCAATTTAAAGTGAATCTCAGGTTTTAGGTCACAAGACCCTGTAAAATTCTTCTAGTCAGCTACGATTCCAGCTTAGGTATTTTGGCGTACAATGTGAAATGCACTTTAAATTCACAATTTAGTGAATTAGCTTGATGACAACACTAAGAACATTGCTGCTTGGAAAAATAAATAATTGAATTTTAATACACCAATGTGCAAGTAAAAAATGGATATATTATATACTCAGACAAAACAGTTACTAAGATATCTGTCTAACCTTTGAGATTCACAGTACAAAATACAGTTAGCACTATATTTATGTTTTCCACAGAAATATTTTCACATTTTTATATCAGGCTAATGTTTGTTTAACCCCTTAAGGACGCAAGACGGTTCAGGACCGTCATCGGCATTTTTGCGTTGCCGACCGACGACGGTCCTGAACCGTCCTAAATTTAAAATGTACTTACCCGATCGCCGTCGTTCCCCCGGCGGCGATCGGCGTTGCTCCCGTTGTGGGAAGACTGCCTGCAGCCCAGACAGTCTCCCCATGGCGGATTAGGACCCCTGGGGCCATGTGATCGCCCAACAGGGCGACCACATGGTCACAATAGGTGTCCTAGACTCTGCCTGCAGGGGGACTGTCTGTGCTGACAGGCAGTCTCCCTGCAACTGTAAAATCATAAAAAAATTTAAAGTGAAAGGTAATAAAAAAAAATATTATTATATATGTGTATATATATATGATATATAGACATATATTATACCTATATAATATATGTCTATATATCATATATATAATGCCATGCTAAGTGTATTTTTATATTAATATGTACATATATTAATATAAAAATACACTTATAATTAATTTACACACGTATATATATAATATATATAATAACTATATATATATTGTATATATATATTATTATAAAATACGAATAATAAATAATTTAAATAAAATTAAAAAAATTAAAAATAATAATAAAAATTAAAAAAAAATTATATATCTATACGAAATGTTATTCTAACTGTATTTTGATATTAATATATATATATTTATATCAAAATACACTTAGAATGAAATTGTATATATATCTATGTATATATAAATAAATAAAAAGAATACGAACTATTCATATGTCCATATACAAAATGACATAAATAATTATATAAATATACACGTAGACTTCAAATATATACATATGCATATATATTTAAATTCTACGTGCGTATTTATGTAATATTTTTACATAATTAAGTTATTTTATTGATTGCAATTTAAGGGACCTGCCTGCCAACCCAGGCCAAAAGTCTAGAGAATTTAATTTGCTAGCACTGTATTTTACCCTGTAACGTTCTACGACATACTAAAACCTGTACATGGGGGGTACTGTTTTACTCGGGAGACTTTGCTGAACACAAATATTAGTGATTCAAAACAGTAAAACATATCACAGCGATGATATTGTCAGTGAAAGTGACTTTTTTTGCATTTTTCACACATAAACAGCACGTTTACTGATGATATAATTGTTGTGATACATTTTCCAGTTTTGAAACACTAATATTTGTGTTCAGCAAAGTCTCCTGAGTATAACAGTACCCCCCATGTACAGGTTTTATAGCGTTTTTGAAAGTTACAGGGTCAAATATATGGGTCAAATATTTTTACATTGAAAATGACCAGGTTGGTTACGTTGCCTTTGAGAGCGTATGGTAGCCCAGGAATGAGAATTACCCCCATGATGGCATACCATTTGCGAAAGAAGACAACCCAAGGTATTGCAAATGGGGTATGACCAGTCTTTTTTAGTAACCACTTGGTCACAAACACTGGCCAAAATTAGCGTTCAATTTAGTTTTTTACTTTTTTCACACACAAACAAATATGAACGCTAACTTTGGCCAGTGTTTGCGACGAAGTGGCTACTAAAAAAGTCTGGACATACCCCATATTGAATACCCTGGGTTGTCTACTTTAAAAAAAATATGTACATGTGGGGTGTTATTCAGCGATTTATGACAGATAATAGTGTTACAATGTCACTATTGATAAATTTTAAAAATATATGTTTTGAAACCGCAATATCCTACTTGTACTTATAGCCCTATAACATGCAAAAAAATAGCAAAAAGCATGTAAACACTGGGTATTTTTAAACTCAGGACCAAATTTTGAATCTATTTAGCAGTTTTTTTCATTCGCTTTTGTAGATGAATAAAAGATTTTTCACATAAAAGTCAAAAAACATGTATTTTTTTCAATTTTTCATCATATTTTTTCATTTTTTAAAAATTAAATTACATGAGATTATATAAATAATGGTATGTAAAGAAAGCCCCTTTTGTCCTGAAAAAAACAATATATAATTTGTATATGAACAGTAAATGAGAGAGCGGAAAATTACAGCTAAACACAAACACCACAAAAGTGTAAAAAGATGCCTGGTCGCAAATGTACAACATCGCAAAAAAAGTCCAGTCCTTAAGGGGTTAACCACTTTAATGTCAACAACAATTGAAATCTTGAAAATGTAAATCCCTGCTGTGCATACCATAGATACGTGTTAATTTGACAAATAATAGCAATTTAATTTTGGTTGCTTGGAAAAGGTGCAATAACATCATTAAAGGCTTCCTGTAACCCCCAAGTTAAATGCTTTAAAAAAATCTTTTAAACATTTCTAAAATATATCCGGCAAAGCTCCACGCCCCCTCATGATGTCACACCTGCTGTTACACGGTCCAATCACAGGCTTATCATAGAAAAGCCAGTGAGTGGACCTTTTGGAAGGCTCAGAGGACATGTTCATGTTCTGGGCAGGCAAGGGGAAGGAGAGAGTGGGCGGTGGACATGAGGGGGAAATAAAAAAAATTTAAACTGTAATGCTGGGAGGTGGGGAAATGGGGAAGGTGGGAAAACGTGGAAGGCTGCATTAATAATGGAAGGGAGGAGGACATCCATAGGTCTGCATATGTCTGCAAGGGAAAAGCTGATTACACGTGCCAACAGCACCCAGTGTGTACTGAAGACAGACTTAATTGTACACAAAATTAACATTGGGAAGCCTGCGTCATGTGTGCCATGGATGTAACTAGCACAGAAGTGCAGATTGCTCAGTATGTACAGAGTTTCAAGCGGAAAGACTGCTCTTACATACTACAACCACCATGACCACTTTAAAGTTCTCAGTGATTACTTTTCTAGCAACCTATTTCATAACCCCTACTTATACCCTTTGTGTCACTATACCCCACTCCCTCTAGCATGTAAGCTCATTTAGCAGGACCCTCAACCCCTCTGTTCCTGTTCGGCAATTTGTCTGGTTACAATTACGTGTCTGTTAGTCCACCCATTGCGCTACGGAATTTAAGAAAGATATAAAAGATCACAGTAGGCAAATGGCATTGAGGAATATTTTGTTGGCCATAGGTGAGATGTGAGCCAGGGCTTTTACAACAATCCCAAGTCTTTAAGTCTGGCAGTGGGTCAGTCCACTTTATCCATTGGTCAATAAACTCACTTGCTCGGGTCTGTGTTATACGACTAACCCTGGTAGGATTCATTATACAGGTTTGCCTGCAAGCAGAGCCAGGAGAAGAATTTGAAGTCGTGATAAAAAAAGTCTGAAAGAAAAGTTACAAGAATCACTTTAAGAAATGGAAAACAGCAAAATAGAAACTGGTGTACTAAAAATATATGTAATATTTAGAAGTTATCTATGTACGCATTTCATTCTGTAGACATGAAGTTGTTAATACAGCAACAAACTATTGATATCTTTAAATACATTGTTCAAGTGGCTAAAGTGCCAATCTTCTGGACACAGAGATTAAACAGAAACAATGTGTTAACACTAAGTGACAAGAGTGACCATTGGTAGCCATCTAATAAACATGCTTATATCTGGAAATATGGGTTCACACAATGGTTTATGGTCTATTTCTTTCATTAATCACTAGCGTCGTCAAGCTAATATCACCCTACACTGATTAAAGGCAAGATGTCTGCATTCTCCTCTTCAATGTCTGTTAGAGGTGTTGACAGCAACTAGTAATTGAAAGTATCCTTCCCACAGCATATCTGATGGAGTTTTGTCACTTTTAACCTTTACTCTGATTTACAGACTTTTCTGCAGAAGCTTACAATTGATCTTCATGATTTATCCTGAATTTTTATTAGCACAGAACGCAGACACTTTAACACAATGGGGAAAGAAAGAAAAATAAAGAAAGAAAGAAAGAAAGAAAGAAAGAAAGAAAAGGAAGGAAGGAAGAGAAAGAAAAATAAAGAAAGTTAACTGAATGAACAACTAAAAATCGTTTATTAGAATCCTCATAACAGACAAGCAAGCTATGTTTTGACCTTCAGTGATGTTTTTGTCAAACATATACACAGCAATGTAAGTTACAGAGTTGTGTATATTCTTTAAACCCCCTTTAGAACAGAGTAGAAATTTATTTTGTTTAGTGTTGAAAACATTTGAATTAAGCCATAATAAAGTATATTTTAAAACCCCAGGATTAAAGCAAGCATGACTTCTAATCATGAAAATTACTTCTTAAGAAACTCTTACAAGCTCCAGGTAAGACACTACACAATCACACAAATGATGAAGTAGATTATTAACTTTTCTGTCATCTTAAAAATATTTTGTAAATGAATAACAGTGATTTAACTAACTATGCTTTAAGGCACACTTTGACTTTCCATTGTATTTCCCCCATAAACTATTTGTCAAATTTGACAGGGCATGTACACAACATTTGATGTATGACATGTCATATAAGTTTTTTTATTTGAAGCACCTTAGAGGTGATAAATGATGGAAGCATGCTCAATCTTTTGGGCTGATTGATATGCTTCACAGTTTAAATACTGAAAGAAGCCTTCGGTACGCAGAGCAGTTAAAGGGAAACGACTGGGTTTATATTACCAGCTGTATTTTAAAGTGTTATTCCAGCCTTTTTTTTTTTATAACTATAGTTTACTTTTTAATGCCCTATTGTGTACTTGTACTGTGTCCACCTACAATATTAAAGTCAACAAGCTGCAAAATAATAAAACTTACTGATAAATCAGTGCCATTAGATATTCTTCCATGCCCCGTCATAGAGAAGCATTTAATTGGACAATTTCCAGTCTACTAGCACATGTGCAAACAATCTAAGCCAGGAAGCGGAGGAAAGGGGAGAGAGGGAGGCAGAGAGAGGTGGATAAGAGAGGAAGTGAGGGGGATTTGAAAAAAAAACCAAAAACCTATAACAATGTATGGCGTTGGTGAGCACATCAAGGGTGGGAGGATGGAAAATCTAGGCTTCTCCTTGTAGGCTCAATCCCAGTGCTGCTTGTAAAGGTAGTCGTTAACTAAGTCTGTCGCCAGCGCACTATGCATGCTGACAACAGACATCATTTTTGCACAAAATTAACATTAGGCATCATGAAACAGAGTTCTGGTCTGCCAAGTCATGGGTGCTGGGAGTAAAACTAACACATAATTGTAGATATCAAGCAGAATCATTGTGTATACAAATGTCTTGCTCCATGACCACTTCTTAGTGCACAAGTGGTCATAGAGGCTGAAGTAACTTTAATGCATTATATAGAAAACACATTCAAATTATTCATTATTATAAAAAAAAATACTCCCTTTTAAAGTTTCTTTGAGTGGACTGTTTAGTGGATCAGACTACAGCTGTAGGCAGACCTCGCTCCCCTCCCCCCAACCAGGAAGGAACTCCTATTCCATAAACCCATATACAGTAAGGGTTTAGGGAATAAATAGTTTATCCCCTTGAACACTTCTACTCAACAATTAGGATGAGTGTAACTGCCCTATAAAGTAAACACAGTCATAACACTGTTTTACCTTCCCCCAGGTCACTGCTGGTAAACTGAGCTATGTGCCTACTACAAACCGTAATGCATGACTGGTCTACTGATTGGTTCTCTCTCCTGGAACACATAAAGCTCAGCCCTAAAGGTTCATGGCACATGGAAAGCTTGGACAAAATTGACATCAGGCAGTTGAACTAGGCATTCTACCGCACTGATTCAAATCATAGCTGAGAGTGGGCTTAGATTGCTCTGTGTATCATCACAAACTTGTGGTTGTGTCTAGAGTATCTGTTTAAATTTTGACCAATAGTCCGTTTACAGCATTGTTTAACTTCAGAGTTTATTCTCTAAGCAATGAGTTGTAATACGTTGACAGCTTACTTGCAAAGTTTAAGGAAAATAGATGAGTTGGAAAAATTCAAACTCAACTGTATGAGACTTTTTTTTTACTATTTTGGAATATTATGGTACTCCACCCCATTTTTACCCCTTCAGGAACAATGACACAGCCAGCATGTCATGACATTAAGGGACTGGCATAACCCTTGGTAGCAAAAGGCTTTAAAATCTATTAAGTTGGTCTTTGCTAGTTACTATTGCAGTGCCCTCAGCATACCATTGTAGTATCCCATTGGCTTCTCCTTTAAACAGCTACTAGATTAGAAATCTGAGAACCCTGATTGTCTGGGGTTGCTGTATCTCTCGTGCAAGAACTTACCGGCATTTTGGTTCTGAATGGGTGGATTCAGTCTGATATGTAAATTGAATAGGTTCTATTTGTAATGGCGCAAGTGAGCAAAAATATGATGAAAGCTGAGTGGGAACTAAACAAAGGGCAAACTACTGAGGTTCTCTAAGCTTTTGCCTGTTCTCAGAGAACTCATATTCTCAGTTTTTGTAGATGAGAACTCTTTTTTCAGGTTCGTGCTGTGGAGTTATTTTGTAAACTGCAGTCACTTTGTTTTATTACATTGTTTGTACTTCCTACTTATTGTGACGATATGGCCCTGGCGTCCCAGGCCCTGAAGGTGGACCAGTTCAGGCCTAGTATACCATAGGATACTTTGTATTAGCCAGTACTTTTTACGCTAGCAAATGCAGAATCTCTCCTCTCTGGTGATTCAGTTGGAAGCAATATGGCCCTGGCATCTTTTTTTTTTTTACCAAAGACATAACAGTTTGTATTGTCTGCACAAACTTCCACTAGCTCACCTGGTAAACTTTTACCCTGAGCGTTAGGACTTTGGTACTTGAGTCGCCACTCCCCCAGTAAAGCAGGATACACTGCAGCGTTACTCCGGATATTTTACATAATATTCTATCCAACTAAAAACCACCAGCAATTCTCCTATGAGCGATCACCCTACACCAGACCTTAGATAGTTACAACAAAGAAAAAGACAAGCAAGCTTTTCTTAATGTAAAAGTGAGCTCAAATGAACTGCTTTATTGTATGAGCATACAGCTTTTTCATTTACCGGCATGACACACTTGTTTGCATAATACAGGGAGGAGTATGCAGGTCCAGTAATCACGGTGGGGAAAAGGTCAGAGACAGCTCTTGCAACACCATGGGTCCTTGACCACCTCACTTTAAGCTAACAATAGGCAGTTCTGTGTTTTTACAATGACTACCAATGTCCCCAGTCCTTCTCTCCCTGCCAATCAAATGGTCCATAATCAGAATTGCACATTTATGTGATTAAAGATCCCACCTATTTGCCTAGCTCATGGTCATGTTTTGATTATATCCGCTGTCATTGCTGGGAAAAGTAGGCTAGGTAAGCCAGATAAGTGTATACTCTTGACCATATATCACTTAAATGGCAACAACAACAAAAATGCTGTGCACCACAAATCACCATATTATAATGTATATCTTTCAATATTGTATCGTAATCACTTGTTGCTTGTAAAAAAAAAAAAAAAAACTTCACCTCCTTATAGAGCATCACTAAATGGCTAAAGTTGGCACTACTTTAGCACCATTATTTAACCCCTTAAGTATAAAAGCTATTTTGAGACCTTTTGGGCAATTTAGCCATGCGTTAATTCTACAACAATTTCATCCTTTCTGCTTAAGTGCACCTACCCATATTAAATATAATTTTTAAAGGAGAAAGTAGTCTTTCTTTGTTCCCTATGTGTATGCATAACTCAATATTAAATATAGGGGAGAACAAAAAAAGAAGGTGCAAGAGAGTACAAAGAGTGGACGACAGCTACATTAACCTGCCCTTCGGTAGGTCCCCGCTCAGATCTCAAGCTGGTTTTATCTCATCTTGTTCCATCACAAAACCAGCTTGAGATCTCAATAGTGAACAAGTGAAGGGCAGGCTACTTGAGCTGTTGACCCTTCTCAGTGTTTTCTTGCATACTATTTTCTTTGCTCTCCACAAGTTTAAAGGGTAATCCAGAAGTGGTGATCACGGTGCCTGGATGGGAATCAGCTATACCCAGGGCCGGGTGCTGCCTGGGTCCAAAAATGAAATGAAACACAGCCACATCAATTATGTTATAACATGATACTTAAAACTAAAATAAATTTTAATAATAAGCCAATTCACTTTATGTGGCTGGCAAGTGTTGTCATAATGCTTCCAAATTGTCCTCTTCCCTAGCCCCTCTCTGTATCATTGTCCCTTACCACAGGCGCTCTGTTTGTCATCGTCCCCTTCCTCAACCCCTCTCTGTGTCATTGGCTCCTTCTCCAACCCCTCTGTGTGTCCTTGTCCCCTTCCCTAGCCCCTCTCTGTGTCATTGTCCCCTTCTCCTACTCATTTCTGTTTCATTCTCCCCTTTCCAAGCCCTTATGTGTGTGTCATTGTCCCCTTCCCCAACCCCTCTCTATATCATTGTCCCCTTCTTAGATCCTCTGTGTCATTGTCCCCTGCTCAAGTTCCTCTATGTGCATCATTTTCTCATTCTCAGTCCCTCTGTGTGTCACTGTCTCCTTCCCCAGCCCCTCTCTGTCTCTTTGTCTCCATCCCGAGTTCCTCTCTGCCTCATTGTTCTATTTCCTGTCCCATTCCCTTTTGTGTGCCCTTCTCTCTTCCCCTTGAGCCCCTTCTTAACTCACTTTATGTAGCAAGGCCAAGCATTCGTCTTCTCTACCTGGACTGACAGAAAGCTGTTCAGTTATTTCACTGAGCACTTCCTGTCAGAGCGAATAGAGAATAAAGATCCTCTACATAGTTACATAGCTGAAAAGAGACTTGCGTCCATCAAGTTGAGCCTTCCTCTCATTTGCTTTCTGCTGTTGATCCAAAAGAAGGCAAAAAAACAGTTTGAAGCACTTCCAATTTTGCAACAAACTAGGAAAAATAATCCTTCTTGACCCCAGAATGGCAGTCAGATTTATCCTTGGATCATGCAGCTATTACCCTACATTGAAAAATTATATCCTTGAATATTCTGTTTTTGCAAGTATGCATCTAGTTGCTCTGTGAACATCTGTATGGACTCTGATAAAACCACTTCTACAGGCAGAGAATCCCACCTCCTTATTGTTCTTACAGTAAAAAAACCTTTCCTTTGCCTTAGACGAAATCTTCTTTCTTCCAGTCTAAATAATGGCAGTCCACCCGGCCACGCTACATGATGTGACTAGCGAGAGGGGGAGTCATGTGTGCTCCCTTCATTGTTAGTCAACCGGAGTCTGGATATTGTGTTGGAGCGCCCTAAGGTGGACGCCTGATGGTAGCACTGGTCCTGACTGTGCCCGGGAGCCCCATTTTTGCCTAAGGGTCGGTATGTTGAGACTGTCCAAGCTGTCAGATCTGGCTTGAGCTGTGAGAGCACGGCTTCAGGGCAGCACTTGTGTGACCATGATTTTAGACCTGTCTCAACTGCAATGGCCCCACATTTCAGAAAATGCTAAGTATAAGCACAATATTAAAAAATGGAAAAAATGAAGAAATACAATTCTCAGTTTTACATTTACAAATTTCTATAAATCTAGTACAACTAAACTAGCTCAAAATAGACTCCCTAATTAGTCCTGATTGTTAAAATGCCAAAAACATCTAGGATTTTAATTATTTTTCAGAAGATACAAACACATTTTGCATAGAATGAATTACAGTTTTAAAGCTAAAACTTTGCAAAATTTGGCCTGCTGAGATTATAGCTTTAAATGTAGTCATATAATCCAAAACTGCTTTTCAAAAGTATGTATTTGTATAAAGCACATCCCTCAGGCTATTTAACTAAAAGCATTTTGACAGTTTTTATTTAACCTCTTAAGGACACATGACGGAAATATTCCATCATTATCCCCATTTATTTCTGAAACTGTGTCCTTAAGGGGTTACCCATTTTATCACAAACCTTGGAAAAACATTCAGGTGTATTTATTTGTTTGTGTTTTTTACACATGTTTTTATTTTGGGGATGTTCACAGAGGTGTGTGTGTCATGGTATAATACCTCAACATGCAGAGTTCAGGACAGCAAGGGACAAGACAAGACAAGACAAAGAAATAACATAACCAGGACTTAGAATGGCTGGACTTAACATTAGATAGGGAAAAAGCATAGTCAGTAACAAGCCGAAGTCAGGGAAACAGAGAGACAGCGAAAACGATAACCAGCCGGAGTCAGGTAATCAGTCAGATAGGCAAACAACACAGGAAAGGGTTAAAGATAAACACAGAGTCAGAACAAAGCCAAGCCAAATTCTATTTCTAATCCAACCCATAATCCAACTCCTAATACTGCTCCTAACCCTACCCCCTAATCCCACCAGAGGGATTTGCTCTGTTGTAATCAGGTACTGACATCAGCAGAGGAACTGCTGTGACCCCAGCTGAAAGAGGGGACCCTCAGGTGTCCAATGATACCTAGAGCTCTCTGGTACAAGCATGTGGAAATGTTCTATTTATTAGTGTGATTAAATTATTGCTCACAAGGCATGCATGATTTTACAGCATGGGAATATAGCAGTTTACCACATACAACCAGGCTATAATCCCGTATCTTGAATGTCAATGGTAAGTCATATCACTCAGGTTTAAGTACTTAAAATGCTAACACTAACATTACCATTAAAAAAGTTATTGTTAGCACTATTCTGTCAAGCAGGTACAATTTTTCTCAAATCTGCATAAATATCTGATGACTATCAGTGTGACATCCAGATGGTGAAGCAGGAGTCATCACACCGGAGAACCCATGTCCACTGCTCCATAGTCCAAAGTCAATGAGCATTACACCTTTCCTTCTGACACTTAGCAAGTGCGCAATGTGTGCATGTGGTGCGACTGCTTGAACGTAGAATCCCATATCATCACGCTCCCAAAAAGCATTTATTTCATAAGGCAGTTTTGAACTTAGCAGGGCATGTTGTTTATGAAGACAACTATGGACCATTCAGTTGCCTGTGTTTGTCTCTGGAGATTGTGTGGCTGTAGCTTGATTTTTATAGTCTTGCAGCAGTGGCAGGGCCGGACTGGGGATACAAAGCAGCCCTGGAAAAAAAATTTATGCCAGCCGCATAAGTTACTGCGCCATATATTGTCTTGCCATGACAGATGATTGAGTAATATATATATATATATATATATATATATATATATATATATAGAAAAAATCCAAGAGCCAGGCACTCCTCCTTTACAAAAAACTTTCAAGTGTATATATGGGCCTAGGTGCAATCCCGCGTTATATATAGAGAAAAAAGCAATGAAGGGAGCACACTAGGTCTTCGTAATAGTGCAAAGTTATTTACTGCATTCCAAGGAATACATCTCTGTGTTATACAAAATATTTTGTATAACACAGAGATGTATTCCTTGGAATGCAGTAAATAACTTTGCACTATTACGAAGACCTAGTGTGCTCCCTTCATTGCTTTTTTCTCTCTCTATATATATATATATATATATATATATATATATATATATATATATATATATATATATATATTGCTTTTTCTAATATAAAATATTGGTCCTTTCAGAGTAAAACGTTAAATATACAGTAAGCATACTCACATGCAGACACAGACAATCTCACTGACATCCCAATGACACACACACGCTCATTGATACACAGCCTCATAGACAAACAATCTCACTGATAGACATCAGCTCATTGACATAAAAATACAAGCTCACTCACTAGCAGGCACACACATGCAAGCAAGCTCACTCACTAGCAGACGCACACACACAGCTTAATGTAGTGATGCTGGTGTCTATAGCATGTTCCTACAGGCTTTTCAACGTAAACACTGACTTTTCAGAGAAAAGGCAGTGTTTACATTGCTTCAAAATGACACCGCTAGTGACAGTCACTAGTGATGCTTCCTGTGTCAGTGCACCTACATTTAGGGCCTCCACACTCTGTAGGTGCTGAACGTTCCCCATAGAGATACATTGATTCAATGCATCTCTATGGGGAGATGCTGATTGGTGTAACGTTTTGCGCCAATCCAATGGCAAAGCATTGGATTGGCTGAGATGATCAAGCTTGATGATCTCAGCCATAGAGGCAGGGCCAGTTGAGGGAAGACCAGCACGCTGCACGGGGAAAAAAAAGGTGAGCAAAAACACTATTTTTAAACACACATATACACCATGACAGACACAGTAACACATATACCATGACAGATACACACCACATGACAGACACACACACACCATGACAGACCATGATACAGACAGACCATGACACAGACAGACACACACACCATGACGGACAGACAGACACACACACACACACACACACCATGACAGACAGACACACACCATGACAGATAGACACACACACACACACCATGAAAGACAGACACACACACACCATACAGACAGACACCATGACACAGACAGACAGACACATATACCATGACACACACACCATGACACAGACAGACACACACCATGACAGACAGACACCCCATGGCACAGACAGACACACACACACACACCATACAGACAGACACCATGGCACAGACAGACAGACACACACACCATATAGAGAGACACCATGGCACAGACAGACACAAACACACCATGACAGACCATGACACAGACAGACCATGACACAGACAGACCCACACACCATGACACAAACAGACACACCCCATGATGGACAGACACACACACCATGACGGACAGACACACACACCATGATGGACAGACACACCATGACACAGACAGACGCACACCATACAGACAGACACCATGGCACAGACAGACATAACCACACACCATGACACAGACAGACACCAATGGCACAGACAGACAGACACACATACCATAACACAGACAGACAGACACATATACCATGACACACACACCATGACACAGACACCTGGGCACAGACAGACAGACACACACACCATACAGACAGACCATGACACAGACAGACCCACACACACACCATGAGGCAGACCCACACACACACCATGAGACAGACCCACACACACACCATGAGACAGACAGACACACACCCCATGATGGACAGACACACACACCGTGATGGACATACACACACACCGTGATGGACATACACACACACACCATACAGACAGACACCATGGCACAGACAGACAGACACACACACCATGACACAGACAGACATACACATACCATACAGACAGACACCATGACACAGACAGACACACACAACATAACAGACAGACAAACTCACACTGACACACATTACTCCAACCTGCCAGGGGGTCATGCAGTGCAGACGGCTGTCTGTGCTGGAGGCTGCTGGGGCACCCGTGCTGGCGGCCGCTGGGGGAGCTGCGCTGGCTCTGCTCTCCCGCCCTTGCGCGCTGCTGAATGAGACCGGGGCCGGAATATGACATCATATTCCGGCCCCAGTCTCATTAAGCTGCACGCTGGGGAGCAGAGACAGCACAGCTCCCCCAACGGCCGCCAGCAGACCTCCCCCAGCGGCCGCCAGCAGACCCAGGTGTCTGCCCGGCCCCAGGTGCCGACGGCCCACCGTGAAATTTCCCGGTATCCCGGTGGGCCAGTCCGGCCCTGAGCAGTGGATGTGGTTCACATAGTCAAATCAAATAATTATGAGCAGTTTCCTTATGTGAATGGCATTGTTGTATACTTAATTATTTTTAGTTAATTGGTCCAAATTTGGGAGATTTATATCTAAATTTGTGGTAGATAAAATATTAGTTGTTCGAACCTTTTCATAATTCAAATGTTGTGTTTGTGGCTTCTATAAGTTAGTGTCTATTGTGTAATAGAGCTATGTCTATATTTTGTGTTTATAACTTTCCATATTCCACATGGTTCTACAGAAGATACAGACCATGGAAATAGCCACAAACGAAAGGCCAAAAACATTTTTAGCTTTATAACAAAGAAAAGATCTTGATTTTAAGTATTCAAAGTAATCTGGAGCAAATGTGATAATTATACTAAAGGCACGTCAGTCATTGGAAATGATTAAGTCTGTAGGAAATCAGACCCTTGCACCCAATACTTTAATCAGATAAGGTAAGGGACAACATACAAGAGGAACGTAAGATGAGTCCAGTCCTGACCTCTTTGATGCTAGAATGAAGTAATGTCACAAGGAGAGTAAGATGACGACAACAACCTGTCTTTTTACTATATACGTGCTTTCATTACCAAAGCAAGGTAGACAATTGCGTTTGTTTCACTTCAACTTACGGCTTAAATATCTGGAGAATTATCCTGCACTGTTGTCAGTATTTTATCTTCGAAATGCAATATTATGATAGATTGAACATAACATAAACATACATCACTTGCCAGAAATTTTAAATCCATTACTCTTTGATATGTATAACAAAAGGTGATGAATATTGACAGATGAGCAACTCTGGATCCAGCTTTCTATTCGAGCTAAATCCCCATAGGCAATAGATTGTTTGGCTAATTTGCTTTCTTGCACTTACAGTATGTGAATGATCTGTCATTAATTTATCACTTTAAGTTATAAAAAACACCTATTGAATCTTTTGGCTCAGTAATAATGAAACGCGAACTAGTATTAAATTAGAACATGTATAATAAATTCAATGTGTGTCTATCTTGGACATGTTTAATAATATATGTTATCACTGAGACTGAAGCCTGGGCACGTATTTAGTAAACTCGAAAAAGTTGATTTTTGCAACTTTCACAGACGAAAACCAACTCTCTTCCCTGTGAATGTCTTTTTTTAGAAGACTTTCCTATTGAATAGGAAAAAAGCTTGAATAAGTTTTATTTGCAATTTGCCAGATATGATCAATCTGATTAGACAGAAGGCTGCAATCATTTGAACTTGTACAATAAATTCTCAAGTCACTTAATGGTGCCGAGATGGATTTCAGCAGTAATATGCTGCCCTCTAGTGGCAGGTATTAAGGTTCACAGCAATGATAAATATACAGTGTTGAGTAAGGTTAAGTGGTTATATAAAGTGCAGCAAATTTTGTGTGTCCTTAGCATAAAAGTTTCATTTCATTTCAAATGAAATCCACACATCAATGTTTCTTAATAATGCAATGGTCTTGCTTAAGCAGAAAATGTCCTAATGTGCAATTTCCCCGTCTATAAAAGTATATAATCTCAAATAATATTAGAAGGTTGAGACCAGGGCCATTTAAGTGTGTGATACACAAAGACATCTTGGTTTGATCAGATTAATACATGTTCACCTGGCCAAGGTAGGTTTAGAAATTTCAAATGCAATTATGACTTGTGCAATTATGAAAATGTTATTGTTTTATTTTAAGGATGTAAATGACCACAGTTGAATTTTATTGCACACTTTTAAACCCTCAGAGCAAGTTACTATCATTAAAACCAAACCACAAACCTGTTAATGTGGATTTCAACAATTATACTGATTAGCTTGTAGTATTCCTCTGTGCAGAACAGAAAAAAAGAAAAAGTATCTTCCTGGTGTTGCAGAACGCCCAAGATGCCCACAAGATATTTTGGTCACCCCAACAACTTTAGCTTAATGAAGCAGTTTTAGTATATGTATCATGCCCCTGCAGTATCACTGCTCAATTCTCTGCCATTTAGGAGTTAAATCACTTTGTTTATACAGCTCTGGTCACACCTCTCTGCGTGTGACTTACACAACCTTCCTAAACTTTTCCTGTAAAGAGTTATCTAATGTTTACACTTCCTTTATAGCAAATTCTGCTTTATTTAGAATGTCTTATTTCCTGCTCTGTTAGTAGCCTGCTATACCCTGCAAGAGCCTTCTGTATTTAGTTGGAGTTCAATTCACAGAGATTCAAACTTTTAAATTAAGTTACATCTGATTGAAAATGAAACCATTTTGTTTTCATACAGGCTGTGTGAGTCACAGGCAGTGGAGGTGTGGCTAAGGCTGCATAAACAGAGACAAAAGTCATTTAACTCCTAAATTGCAGGAAATTGGGCAGTGAAACTTCGGAGGCATGATCTATACACAAAAACCGCAGTGTTAAATCTGTTGTATAATTTTATAGGCTATAATTCATACAAAATAAAAGAACATCTTAAATAGCTGAGCTGTAATTGTTTTTCTCAGGTCTGCTAATTTGACCTAACGATTGCAATTTATTATCAGTGGTATCAGTTCCCCTAAATAATCAGTGTAATGAGTCTTCTTTTATCACTTGTTTACAATTTTATGCTAAAAGAAAGAGATACACCAGCCCTGAGTCTGTTGGGAAACACACATTTTCATGGCATTTTACCAGCATATAGTTTTTCAGAGAACTGGGGTAGTTGTAGTCCCTACAACAGAATGAGGACTATTTTCTGTCAACTCCTAATATACAGAACCAAGATTATGCTTTTTCCACCAGGTATCTTTCACACCAATATTTAGTGATCTAGATGTGTCTTTGGCAATCAATTTTATTTAATAATACATTATTATTCAGATTCTCCAACTTTTACATCTGTTTACACTATGATTTATGGGCTGGAACCTGTGAGATTTAGCAAAAGTCAGATTAATTGCTCCCTTCACTTACAGAGATAGAATAAATCCATTTGATTTGCGCCGTAAAATGATTTTCAATAGATCAAGAATGTGCGGCAGACGTGGCGTGATTCAGTGAGATCCACGGCACAATGCAGATCACTTTGATAATTCCTTGATTGATTTCCTTTAAAAAAGCTAATTACAATACATCCCACCACATACTGCAAAATAAAGCTTCGTGTTGATCGTAATGTATAAGTTTTACCCACTCACTTTGGCATTTTTAGCTTACGTTCATCTAATTTATCTATCTGCAGATTCACTGCAAAAATAGACACAGATCCATCATTTGTCGGTGAGAGCATAGTATTTAACCCTTTGTGTAGAAGTGGATCTGCAACGCATTCTACGCGATGGCTTACTTTGGTATCCCAAACGTGGGTGAACTAATTGCCCATGAAACTTATTCAGTCTTAATATTATGTGTGCGGTATCAAGATTAGGTAAATGTTGAGGGTTTTCTGTCTAAACCCATCCACTGAAGCAATCAAAATCTGTTAATGTAAACTATTTATCTAAAGCTTTTTGTCCCCCCGATAGCCTATATATCCTAACTGCACAAGTTATAATCAAACTGCACGCGAGGGCAGACTTTGCATTTTGTCTCTATTTGAGGCTGTAGGCTATAACGAGAGCACAGTACTATTTGTAGCAGTGACATAATCCGGATGACAAATTGAACTTAATAGGAAGAAGTGTGCCATAATGACTATTCACATGAATAATTTTCAATCCATCAGTCAGTTCTAGATGCATTTGCCTGCATCTTATTTTCTGGCATAGTGCAGACACAGTATCTGCAGATACTAAGTGCAGTGAAAGAGTTTTGTTGGTAAAATTCTTACACAAACATTCCATGTCAGTAAAAGCATTGCCATATAAACATACCTTGAAAATCTACAGATTATCCTGCAAAACTAAGTGTGACAGCCAATAGCCTTGGCAGGGTACTGTATTGTTACCTAAAGAGGGATGGGTCATTTAGTCCTGTCCGTTTTACATCAAATATCTTAACATCTTAACCCACATACAGGTTTATGTCTGCCTGTCTCACTCTTCAAAATTACCACTGTACCATTATATTGGGTGGATATCTGGGTCAGTGATCTTTTAATTGTTCTGGTCCTTTTACTTCCTGGTTTGGTTAGCTCAGTGGAGCAAAACTCAAGAGGCAGCAATTACCCAGAGCACCTGCCTTGCATTGAGATGCATTGGGAAGTCTATGATTGGACAGTCACAGAAAGTCTGGGCGGGGTAAGAAAGGGACGGCTTGCAATGGCTTCAGATAAGAGATCTTATGTTTTTGCAAGCTGTTTTTGGATATACCCCCAATGAAACATGCATAATTAAATTAAATGAACATGTTTTCATTGGGTTATATATACTAAAAGTAATTTTATTTTTATTTATTTTTACGTATTTGGCAAGTTATTGCCTTTTTAAAAATTGGTTGCAGAGGATCTCCATTACTTGAAAGGGAGAATATTAAAAGTGTAAATAATTACGTTTTAAGATTAGGGCCCCCTGTAGGGGAGGACCTACACAACTGTTAATATAAAGTATATGTGCAGCCATCAAATCAATTGCTTTTCTAATTTGATATTTTATGTTGCTTGTATGTATAATTCAGGATACAGCATTACAGCCATTCAGATGGATTATGATTTGGAGCTCATTCAGTTCTTTTTGGGGGTGGTTTGGTAAATTAAGTGAACTACATCTGAAATGTACTCTCAGAATGTCCCTAATGTATTCCAAAGGGTTTAATTGATAACAATGATTGTTGTTTTTTTGTTTGTTTTTGACTCATTGTAGCTTTTTTTCTTCATTATTCAGTTGGCTTTACAAAGATGGCACAGAATGTTAGCATGTGAACATATTAGCATTTGAGAAATTAACACAATTTAGCAAAACTTTAGCTTACCAAGTCAGGGCCAGACTGGCCCACTGGGATCATTTCTGGTGGGCTGCAGCACCTTGTGCTGGGAAATTCAGCAGATTACATAAAACTTTTTATATTCATTTATTTTTCCCTTCTTCAAACAGTTGGGAGGCTAATGCAGCCAACTATGTGGTCACATTGAGACATCACTGCCAGTGACGGGTACTTGCAGGTTTGCCCAGCAACCCATGACTGGTAGTTTTATATATATATATATATATATATATATATATATATATATATATATATATATATATATATATATATATATGTGTGTGTGTTTAGCAGTTATCTTGTCTGTAGTGATCTGTGTTGATGTGTCAGTGAGCTTGTCTGTAATGGGTTTGTGTGTTTACTAGTGAACATATTTATAGTGAACTTGTGTGTTTCAGTGAGGTTTTCTGCAGTGAGCTTATATGTGTGTATCAGTGAGGTGGTGTGAGTGTGCCAATATGCTTGTGTGTGTTGAGCTAATCTGTAGTGAGTATGTGTGTATCAGTGAGCTTATCTGTAGTGAGCTTGTGTGTCAGTTAGCTTGTAGTGATGTCACGAACATAACATTTTCGATTCGCGAATGGCGAACGCGAACTTCCGCAAATGTTTGCGAACCGGGCGAACCACCATAGACTTCAATGGACAAGCGAATTTTAAAACCCACAGGGACTCTTTCTGGCCACAATAGTGATGGAAAAGTTGTTTCAAGGGGACTAACACCTGGACTGTGGCATGCCGGAGGGGGATCGATGGCAAAACTCCCATGGAAAATTACACAGTTGATGCAGAGTCTGGTTTTAATCCATAAAGGGCATAACTCATCTAACATTCCTAAATCACAATGGATATGGATTGACACCTGACATATGACATATTGACACCTTGACATATGGATTGACACCTGTCCTCAGAGACCCTGATACACACTGACACAGAGCAGAATAAGGACTGTTCCCCCTACATAGGGTCACTTGGCAGATATGGATTGACACTTGTCCTCATGGACCCTGATACACACTGACACATAGCAGAATAGGGACTGTTCCCCCTACATAGGGTCACTTGGCAGATATGGATTGGCACCTGTCCTCAGAGAACCTGATACACACTGACACAGAGCAGAATAGGGAATATTCACTAAATGCCAAGCATTGTTATACAGGGGAATATTCAGTAAATAAGGATAAGGGGGGGACCTACTGTCCTCCCCTCCGGCCCCCACCCCTGCGCGGTGGGTGGGGGACATAAATCACAATGGGGGGGAAACTACTGTCCTCCCACCCGCCCCCACCTGTGAGCAGTGGGTGGGGGCCATAAAAATAATGAGGGGGGGGACCTACTGTATGATGTTGTATCGATCAGGTAGTGTAAGGGTTACGCCCGCTTCACAGTGACAGACCAAACTTCCCGTTTAACGCACCGCAAACAGTCCATTTGCACAACCGCAAACTCCCCATTTGCACAAGGTTGGATACTAAGCTAGCCATGTCCCGTTCCTTGTCCTCACTGATGTCATTGAAGGTCTCTTCCTCCACCCAGCCACGTACAACACCAAGGGTCCCCGAAAGGTGACAACAAGCCCCCTGGGACGCCTGCTGTGTTTGGTCTTCCACCTCCCTCCTCTGACTCCTCTTCTTCAGACTCCTCTCTCTGCGTTGCCTCTCTCTGCGTTATTATAAGGTGTGCTAAGTAGTACTATTCTTATGAGTTTAATCCCTGTTACGAGTAGAGGACTATTTCCTTGTTTCGCCAAACCCCTTCAAAGATGGAAAAAGCGGTATGAGTGGAAGAAACGAGGAAATGTGGTCAGGTGGTGGTGCCAGCCCCACCAAGGGCTTGTACCCAGGTATGCTAATAAACTGAAAAAAGAAAAAATCTCCCAAGAAGGAGATCTAAAACTGGCATAGGAAAAGGTTAGACAACTATAATAAAGTGATACCTACAAATCCTAGTGAGCATAGGTGTATAATAGAGGGAGAAAGGTAAAGCAGAGTAATGTTTCCTAATACCGTGGTTAGTACCCTTTGTTAAAGTAAATTGAGTAATGGACAAAAGTCTTTATTGTATCATTTATAAATAACAAAGGGATACTATACTCATTCCCCTATAGTGGCTAATTGTGTAATAATGGTAATACTATTACCTATTATATAATATTGCCAGGGGCAAGTAAATTCCCTCTAAATAGATGGGTATTGTCAGGCTTACCTTGCTGGGAGTCCAATATGCAGAGATATGCTCACCCTTGCAATTAGACACAGGCCAAGGTGGTCAAGGAAGAACTCACCTGGCCTGTGAATCTGTGCACGGGGGCTGTGCAGGTTAATGCTCGAAGTCGCAGTACAGAAAAGGAATATCCAGGAGAATAGTCGTGGGTAAGCCAGTGGTCAGAGGATGCCAGAAATCAGGAGATACGAGTAGCGAGCCGAGGTCAGGGGAAGCCAGAGGTCAGGTTACAAACGAATAGCAATCCAAGGTCAGGAGAACACTGGAACATGGAATAGCAATACTCTAACCAGAGTCATTGAACTGACACTGCCCTTAGGGAGGGGCAGTGTCTTATACCTTGTTTATTAGGTATCAGATTCAGCTGGAGAGTTACTGACAGGTCTGAGCCAGGTGAAGTCCAGCCCCCTAGTGCTGCAGGCAATTCAAGAATAAACGGGAGTTATCCAAAGTCCTGAAATGGCTCAGAGGTAAGAGAGCAGGTCCAGAATTGCAAAGTACATAGATTCAAATCCCTCTTTGGGCAATAAAGGGGTGACCCCGTCTGGCAGTCTGGAGGTCATGGTGAAAACCCTGACAGGTATAGGCAGAGAGTATGGAGACCGGAGTGATGCTGTCATAAAAAGTGTCAATAAGGTGATATAAAGTTAAATGTATCACAGACACAAAGCCACCCTTTCTCTTAGCTAGTTTTCAGAAATGCTGGATAGTTAGAAGGGCTATAAAGACTCAGAGAGGTCCAAGAAGAATCCTCTAAACTAGCCCTAATCTCCTTAAACACCTTCAAGGGTGTTCTAAGCTAAAGCTCAATCTAAACATTTAGATGACTGCCTGATTTCCCATCACAGATGCTGGCTAGGAATAACAATGTGCAAGACAAAGAGTCCCATAGTGCAGTAAAGTGTCCCTAGTGAAGTGAAAAAGAGAATAACGAGCTGGCGCCCTATCAGGGGACGTGTATATGGCATCGATTTTAGGAACCAGGAGATGGAAAAAGATGCTTGGTCGGTCCTCCTACTTCAAATTTTGGGCACTGCGCGTGCAATCTAATGTGCCACCAGATAGGAATGGTACGTTAAGTTGTACTATTCCTATCAGTTTAATCCCTGTTATGTGTTTTTTTTGGGTTTGGTTTTTGAAGCCACAGTGCAGCACCAGAGGCCCGAAAAATTAGGCATGTACACATGCCTGAAAAATTAGGTATTGTTGCAGCCGCTGCTGTAGCAGCGGCCATAAAATTTGATGTTTGTTTCCCAGGCAGAAAGTGCCCTAAAACATTGCGGCTTGAACCCTAGTTGGTGGCGGATAAGTCACGCAAGTTAACCGGCATTCAGAGCTAAAATACAGCAGCGTGTGGACCATTTTTAGCCCAAGGCAGCTCATCTCATCAGGCCATTTTTAGTCGAATATATCGCCCACTGTCAGTCCCTTTGGGATCCATCCCTCATTCATCTTAATAAAGGTGAGGTAATCTAGACTTTTTTGACCTAGGCGACTTCTCTTCTCAGTTACAAAACCTCCTGCTGCACCGAAGGTCCTTTCTGACAGGAACGGCTGCAACAATACCTAATTTTTCAGGCATGTGTGCATGCCTAATTTTTCGGGCCTCTTGTGCTGCACTGTGGCTTCAAAAAACAAACAAAAAAAAAGGCACATAACAGGGATTAAACTTATAGGAATAGTACTACTTAACACACCACTCCTATCTGGTGGCACATTAGATTGCAAGCGCAGTGCCCCAAATTTGAAGTAGGAGGACCGACCAAGCATCTTTTTCCATCTCCCGGTTCCTAAAATCGATGCCATATACACGTCCCCTGATAGGGCGCCAGCTCATTATTCTCTTTTTCACTTCACTAGGGACACTTTACTACACTATGGGCACTTAGACCCACTCTTTGTCTTGCACACTGTTATTCCTAGCCAGCATCTGTGATGGGAAATCAGGCAGTTATCTAAACGTTTAGATTGAGCTTTAGCTTAGAACACCCTTGAAGGTGTTTAAGGAGATTAGGGCTAGTTTAAAGGATTCTTCTTAGACCTCTCTGAGTCTTTATAGCCCTTCTACCTATCCAGCATTTCTGGAAACTAGCTAAGAGAAAGGGTGGCTGTGTGTCTGTGATACATTTAACTTTATATCACCTTATTGACACTTTATCACTCCGGTCTCCATACTCTCTGCCTATACCCATCTATTTAGAGGGAATTTCCTTGCCCCTGGCAATATTATATAATAGGTAATAGTATTACCATTATTACACAATTAGGTCTCTGAGGACAGGTGTCAATCCATATCTGCCAAGTGACCCTATGTATGGGCAACAGTCTTTATTCTGCTCTGTGTCAGTGTGTATCATGATCTCTGAGGACAGGTGTCAATCCATATCTGCCAAGTGACCCTATTTAGGGGGAACAGTCTCTATTCTGCTCTGTGTCAGTGTGTATCATGGTCTCTGAGGACAGGTGTCAATCCATATCTGCCAAGTGACGCTATGTAGGGGGAACAGTCTCTATTCTGCTCTGTGTCAATGTGTATCAGGGGCTCTGAGGACAGGTGTCAATCCATATCTGCCAAGTGACCCTATGTAGGGGGAACAGTCTCTATTCTGCTCTGTGTCAGTGTGTATCATGGTCTCTGAGGACAGGTGCCAATCCATACCTTCCAAGTGACCCTATGTAGGGGGAACAGTCTCTATTCTGCTCTGTGTCAGTGTGTATCATGGTCTCTGAGGACAGGTGTCAATCCATATCTGCCAAGTGACGCTATGTAGGGGGAACAGTCTCTATTCTGCTCTGTGTCAGTGTGTATCAGGGGCTCTGAGGACAGGTGTCAATCCATATCTGCCAAGTGACCCTATGTAGGGGGAACAGTCTCTATTCTGCTCTGTGTCAGTGTGTATCATGGTCTCTGAGGACAGGTGTCAATCCATATCTGCCAAGTGACCCTATGTAGGGTGAACAGTCCCTATTCTGCTCTGTGTCAGTGTGTATCAGGGTCTCTGAGGACATATATAGATATATGACATATTGACACCTTGACATATGGATATATGTCAAGGTGTCAATATGTCATATGTCAGGTGTCAATCCATATCCATTGTGATTTAGGAATGTTAGGTGATTTATGCCCTTTATGGATTAAAACCAGACTCTGCATCAACTGTGTAATTTTCCATGGGAGTTTTGCCATCGATCCCCCTCCGGCATGCCACAGTCCAGGTGTTAGTCCCCTTGAAACTACTTTTCCATCACTTTTGTGGCCAGAAAGAGTCCCTGTGGGTTTTAAAATTCGCCTGCCCATTGAAGTCTATGGCGGTTCCCTGGTTCGCAAACATTTGCGGAAGTTCACGTTCGCCGTTCGCGAATCAAAAATTTTATGTTTGCGACATCACTACAAGCTAACTGACACACAAGCTCACTACAGACAAGCTCACGGATACACACATCCTCACCTACATACTCACTACAGATTAGCTCAACACACACAAGCATATTGGCACACTCACACCACCTCACTGATACACACATATAAGCTCACTGCGGTTCGCCGGTTCGCGGAAGTTCCCGTTCGCCGTTCGCGAACCAAAAATTTCGTGTTCGTGACATCACTACACACAGACGCTTGCAGACAACTAACTGCTATTCAATTTATTACAGTGAAAATTTTTTTTTTTTAAATGCACGCTATTGTGACACCAGATATGAATGGCACTGTGCACTGGCAGAGGTTGGCAGAGTAGACACTGTAGGCCTGACACACAGACGCTTGCAGACAACTAACTGCTATTCAATCTATTACAGTGAAAACATTTTTTTTGTTTTTAAATGCAAGCTATTGTGACACCAGATATGAGTGGTGGCACTGGGCAAGTGGGCACAGTATCCACTGTGAGCCTGACACAGAAGCTGGCAGGCAGGCAACTGCAATTAGATGACACAGGAAAAAAAAAGCAGACTGATGTTCTAGCCCTAAAATGGGCTTTTTGGGGTGCTGTCCTTACAGCAGAGATCAGATGAGTCCTTCAGGACTGTAGTGGACACTGAATACACTAGCCTAGCTATCCATTTCCCTATCAAATCAGCAGCAGCTACACTTTCCCTCCTCTCACTAAGAATGCAGCTTCAGAATGAATCTAAAATGGATGCTGTACAGGAGGTGGGAGGGTCTGGAAGGGAGGGTCTGCTGCTGATTGGCTGGAATGTGTCTGCTGACTGTGAGGCACAGGGTCAAAGTTTACTCAATGATGATGAATAGGGGGCGGATCGAACCGTGCATATGTTCGCCCACCGTGGCGAACGCGAACACGCTATGTTCGCCAGGAACTTTTCGCCTGCGAACCGTTCGGTACATCACTATTAGCTTGTCTGTAGTGAGCTTATGTGACTGTGTCAGTTAGCTTGTCTGTAGTGAGCATGTGTGTCAGTGAGCTTATCTGCAGTAAGCTTGTGTGTATTTGTATCAGTGAACTTGTCTGTAGTGAGATTGTGTGTGTCAGTGAGCTTGTCTGCAGAGGTTGTGTGTGTCAAAGAGCTGGTCTATATGTGTTTGTATCAGTCAACATATCTGTAGTAACCATGTGTGTGTTTGTCAGTCAGCTTGTCTGTAGTGAGCTGGTGTGTCTGAATGATCATGTCTGAAGTGAGATTTTGTTTGTGTCAGTGAGCTTGTGTGGGTCAGTGAGCTTTTGTGTGTGCCAGTGAGCTTGTTTGTAGTCAGCTTGTGTGTATATATAATTGAGTTTGTAGTCAACTTCCTTGTGTCAGAGAACTTGTCTGCAATATGTGTTTGTATGTGCCAGTGAGCTTGTGTGATTTAATCATGTGGAACAAGCTTTTTAATATACACATTTGCCACACTCATGCCATTGCCGCCCTTATGCCAATATGATGATGTTGGCATGAGTGTGGAGGATTGTCTTGCTAACAGACAGAGTGAGGCCTAGAGGGTGGGTGTTGCAGCATTGTTACACTCATGGATCATATATAGTGTGGGGTTGCAGGTAAGTAACAATATAACAGCTCCAAAATAAAAAAATATATATCTTTTTTATCACTATGATAAATCATATATTTAGTACCTTGGAAGTTGTATGTTAAAGTGAAAATGTCATTACTGTAAGAAAATAAATATATATATATATATATATATATATATATATATATATATATATATATATATATATATATATATATATATATATACACACATATCAGGAGCCTGGTACCCACAGTATCTCTGTCTTGTTTGTGCCTTGATACATAACTCGAAGCTGAAATATAATTAACAAGAAAGAGCACACTTGTGAAATCTTCAATATTATTTCAAATGTTTAACAGTGTCAATGTTTCAGTCCCATGTCAGTCTTGAAAAAAGTCCAGCATGGTACTGAACCATTGACACTGTTAAGCATTCCAAAAATAAAGATTGAAGATTTGCATCACAAGACCTTGAGTGCGCTCTGTCCTGGTACTGTATAGGGGCCCGGTCAGGGTCCATAGCCATTTAAGAGATAAACCGTGCTCTTTTCACATCAGCCGGCTAGGAGGAAGTGACAGTCAATCTCTTCCTCCCAGTTTAAATATAGAGCTGTGTGTCAGGGTGGTTTTGCTAAAGGGAGCAGCAGTGGGGCCCTCACAGGGGCCCTGCTGGGTTGACTTGCTTCCCCCTCTGCACACACTCCTGCACGGCTTTATACAAACACACCACTACTTTCAATTAGCCGTAGTAGATACAAATACACTACTACATTAAGAAACATACATATTCTGCACAAAAACATGCTTACATTCAGACACATATACACTGCTCACAAATAAAACCCTGCAAGGATGGGAAGATGGCAGATCTCCAGCTTGCAAAGCATTGTGTGAGTTGCATGACAGTTAACAATCTATCTTTTAGCTATCCTTGCACTAGAGGGGCACAAAAACATGTCTTGTACAGGGCCCTCTCTACATTAGTTCTGCCACTGTGTGTATATATCTCTACACAAACACACATACACACATACACAAATACACACACACTATGTGACACAATTCATTATAAGGCCTGAATATTTTATTCCAGGGCTGCTTTGTGATCCCAGTCCAGCTCTGTACCAAGTTATTACATGCAATACGATATGGTAAGAAAGTAAACACATATGCACTCCAAGAATTCAATGTTTCCAAACCTGAGCTTCTTATCTTCCCATTTTATAAAACTAATGCTCAATTTTCACTGTCCCTATAAGTTCATGGTACACCCATCAATCCATCCCTGCAAACTAACTGTGCAGCTGCTATCTATGACCCTGGCTTACATTTAAACTCCATATCCAGAAAATCAACAATTCCTGAAGTTTACACTTTAAAACCATTGGCCCCATTCACCATTTTCTTATACAAGATGATTCTAAGGAACCAATTCATGTTCTTACAGTTTCCATATCAATTACTGCAAATGTCTGCTAATTGGTCTCTCCAGAACCAATACTGACTCTCTATATTCCATAATGAATGCTGCTGGCAGGTTTATGTTCCTCTCTAATCTCTTCTCTCACACATGGCCCATTTGGCAATCATTCAATGGCATCCTAAACCAGTTAGGATTCAATTCAAAATGCTAACATTTACCTATAAAGCGGCACCTGTATCCGTTATTAAATGTTCTCACTGATTCGCTGGTACACCCTTTCTCAGTCACTTCATTCTGCCAGTGACCTTCTCCTCTCTTCTCTCCCTGTACTGCTAAATCTTGCCTACAAAATGGCTCAAAGGCATCTCTAATCCCATGGGAAAGCTTCCTCTGTGAAACTTTCTCCTAGACTCAAATCCTTTACAGCAAATCTGTTGCCTGTTGCCTATTTTTTCAACATAAGCTAAATTGTAGAATGCAGATGTATAATTATCAAAATGTTTGTTTTTCCCCTCCTTTGCAAAAGAGCTTCATAGACTTATTATTATACTGTACCTAGTGATTCCATCACCATCATAAGCTAGTCAGCATGGGAGTGAACTTTAATACAATGAAGCTGGTCTGTTGAAGAGAGGGTAGGTGGGCTATCTTGAGAATAATCTGTCTACCAGTGAGGGACATTAATATTGCATTAAATCCATACATTTACTAGCGATTTGGCAATGGTTCGGTATCCATTAAGAAGTCGAATAAAATTCATCACTTCCGGCAAGCTTTTAATTTCCATGGATAATTTTCATTCCTTAAATCTGTCTTCCCCTCTCTCCTAACATAGACCTCGATTTAATATAAGCTTTTCAAATGATTTCATAGTTTTGAAAACATTTTTAAATGTTTTAATATTATGAAAATGATTTTGTAATATTTTTAATGTATTAATATATTTTTTATAGATGATATATTTTTTCATATTTTTTTTTTGTCAATCTCTCTTTTTTAAAGGCATATAAGATGGGATACAGAAGAAAAGGTAGGGGAAATGTACGAGTGGTTTACAGCATGGGATGAATACATCATTGAGCATTAGTGAGTTACATTTCCAGGTTAATGATGCTTCCGTTTTTTTGAAACAGGTGATATAGGTTAAGTAACATAGGATGCTAAAATAACGTGTAGAGCTTCTCGCTCCGGAGGAAAATAACATGGGCAGTACAAGTAGTTACGTTGTAGTAGAGAATGCCAACTGTCTTTGTGGCGTGTTTGTTTATAACTGGGAGTAAGTATGTCATGTTCATATTTTAATATATTTAATTAAAATATTTTAAAATATTATCCAAAAATATGAAATAATTTGGAAAGTTTATCCAACAATATTAAATTGAGGCCGTGTCATATGGAAGGCCAAATGTGGTCATCCAAGGAGATTTGAACTCTGGACTCTTTCTGTCTTAGGCCTGCTGTCTTGCCTCTGAGCCACACTTCAGCTCACATTTCAAATTGATGTTATCCTTGTCTTGTCTCCAGCACTGGGGGACTGGACTTTACCCATGGCTGCTCCTGTCTATCTGGCCCACCTGATCTGGGTATATAAGCACTGCCTCGCCCTGGGAACTTTGTCAGTTCATTGACTCTGCTTCTGCTGTTTGGTTCCTGTTATTGCGTGTCTGGATCCAGACTGATTCTGGCTTCCGACCTTGGCTTCTTTCTTCGATTACTCTGACGTCTGGCTTCTCCTGACTTTGACTTTCCACGACTTCTCTTGTGCTTATCCTTGCCTCTACTGTGACTTGGAGCAATATTGCTTCACAGCCCCCATGCACAGACTCACAGCCCAGGTGGCTTCTTGCCTGGTCACCTTGGTCTGTGTTTATTTGCAAGGTTGAGCAGATAACTCTACATGTCGGACTCCACATCAGGTAAGATCCTGACATTAATGAACTGACCATGGAGTCTGCAGAGATATACAAGTTACTCACCCCCCTTGCTCAGTAAGTCGCTAACATGTCCCAGACTATTATGAACTTGTAGATAGATACACTGGCATTTAAAGGAGCGGTACACCCAACCCTGAAACCTGCATATCCAGAACCCTATGTGATAATGCCTGACAGGTTCGACGGTTCCTGTTCCTCATTCTCGATGTTCAAGATTGTAAGCTCCTGTTTGCCTTAAAACCTAGAACATACGCCACCGACTTTATCAACATCTGCACCGCTGTTAATCTGCTTTATGGATGGATGAAGGCATGGGCATACCAGAAACTACAGGAGAAAAGTGCTGTCTTGGACAACTGGGAGTCGTTCATGACCGCATGGGACTCACAATGCTTTGCCTCCAGGAAAGCAAATCCCAAGCCTGCTCCAGGTTCTCGTAGATCTCGGGTACCTAGAGAAAAGGATATCATATATGAATACAACAATCTCATCCTGCTACAGCCCAAACCTACCTCCAGGGACCTGCCTTGTCACCCTAACGTTACCCATGTAAGACTTGATACTCCAGAGGACAAGGAAGAACCCATGGAGATCGGCTTTGTCCACACTAGATTGAGATTGTTGTCTGAAGAAAGAGACCAAAGGAGAGGCTGTGGCCTCTGTTTCTATTGTGAAGAAAGAGGGCACTTTATCTCCCTCTGCCCTATACTCCCATCTCGGCCTAAGGTTCTTCTGATTTAGTCCTGCCTCTGAGCCACACTTCAGCTCATGTTTCAGCTTGATGTTTGTCTCCAGCACTGGGGACTAGACTTTACCCGTGGCTGCTCCTGTCTATCTGGCCCACCTGAAGCAGATCATTAATTAGCTGGGTATATAAGCACTTACTCACCCTGTGAACTTTGTCAGTTCATTGACTCTGGTTCTGTTGTTTGATTCCTGTTATTGCATGTCTTTATCCAGTGTTCTCCAGACTGATTACGGCTTCCGACCTTGGCTTATTTCTTCGATTACTCTGACCTCTTTCTTCCCCTGACTTCAGCTTTCCATGACTTCTCTTCTGCTTATCCTTGCCTCTACTGCGACTTGGAGCACTATTCCTGCACAGACTCACAGTCCAGATGGCTTCTTGCCCGGTCACCCTGGTCTGTGTTTATTTGCAAGGGTGAGCGCATTACTCTGCACGTCGGACTCCACACAAGGTAAGATCCTGACCGGCCATATGCCAAAATATGAAGACATTTTAAAAGCTTATTTAAAAATCTTAAGTTGAGGCCAGTATTAGTGGCTTCCTTGTTCATGACACTCTACTGTTTTCTGACACACTTACTTTTTAATCTCATCTTCCAATGTAGTTCTACAGCTCTTATTTTTAGACCTGCGTTAATGTTTGTCTATTATATGCTGTCCTATCCCTATATTAAAAGTGTTGAATGTCAAATAAATAGTAATAACGATATATAGAATGGAAAATAAATTGTAGATATAACACACAATTAGCATGATATGCATTTATTGTAGATTTAGGCAAAAGATTACCTTTTTGTCTAAATATACAAAAATGCATATTAAAATTGATACTTCAGATTTAATGTCACATTGTAGCACAAGGGTAGGCAAGCTTTGGCACTGGAGATGTTGTGGACTACATCTTCCATAATACTCTTACGGCCATAATGCTGGCAAAGCATCAGGAGAGATGTGGGGGAGCTAGTACGAGAAATATATTTTCTTTTTCACATGGAAAAATATATTTTAACATCTAACCGAGTACAACTCCCAAATCTGAAAACAATAAATTGTTAGGTTAAACTTTTCATATTATATATCACCTTTGCAAAAGTAACACAACACCCCATGCGTAAAGGCTTAAACTGATCTATCACAAATAGCAAACAAGCTAATGACTCCAGTAATTATTTTAAAAAGGAACACAGGTACTGACTGCATTGTGCCAGCTGATTTGAGGGTGATCAAAGTAACCTACAGTGCTGAGATCAACAAACCATGAAAATATTTAATGGTTACAGCGTATTAATTAAATCCAATTAAGACCGTAAATTGCTTTCTGCACATTAGCTTTAGGATGATGATCTTACTATTTGAAACAATTAACTTTTTTTGGGGGGGTGGAGGGGTTTATACATTATGTATGGCAAATAAGTCTGGACAGGATCCTTAGTGGGCATATATGAGTAAATAGCTAGGATTTCAGAAAAACTGTACATTACGCACCTGTTACTGGTATCTGTCCAAATGACTAATTAATCACTTCCTAGTTATAGGAATGGTCTACTCTAATTCCATAGAAACTTCTGTGCAATTTACAATGACATGGCAGGGGAAATATACATAATGCTTATAATTTATTTTTTTTAATTATCCTTTATTAAAACGATGTGAAAATGTAGAAACTGGTAGGATGTGACATTGGCAAAAAAATTGGTAATAATATTCAAAGAACTCTGAGCCAGATTTACATGGCCATTTTCAAGACTATTTTCATTAAGTACAGAAAAAGAACACAGACATCGTCACCTAGGCATGTATGTGTGGGATAGAACTAATAAGAAATGCAAATGTCTGCCTCATAATTTTGGAAGTTGTATACCCAGTTATAGTAACTTTGTTCAGTTTTTCACTACAGTGTACACTGATCAGCCACAACACTAAAACAACCTGCCTGACATGATGTAGATCCTCCTTGTGTTGCAAAAAAAGCTTTTGGTGAATCAAGGCATGGACTCCACAATACCTATGAATGTGCTCTATAGTATCTGCCACCAAGACATTAGCAGCAGATGTTTTAAGTCTTGCAAGGTGTGGTCTGTATGCATCATATGTGGTGTTCCAGGACATCCTACAGATGCTTAGTTGGATTGAGATCTGGAGAATTTGGATGCCAAGACAACACCTTGAACTCTTTGTCATGTTCCTCAAACCAACCTGAACAATCGAACCATCCATATGATCTAGAAGAAAATGTTATTCACCAGAGCAGACAATCTTCTACCATCGCTTTATGGTACAGTATTGATGCTCAAGTGACCATTGAAGGCACTTTTGGCAGTGGACAGGGGTCATCATGGGCACTTATGACTCTGACTGGACTACAGCTATGAAGCCCCATATGCAGTAAACTGTGATGCACTGTGGGCTCTGACAACTTTCTAGCATGTTCAGCATTAAGTTTTTAAGAAAGCTGAGCAACAGTAGTTCTGTGTAATCAGACCAGACTTGCTAGCTTTGATTCTTGTGTGCCCACGATCCTAATGCTGGTTTACCAGTTATTCTTCCTTGCACCACTTTTGGTAGATACTAACCACTGCATACCGAACACCCCACGAGACTTGCCGTTTTGGAGATGCTTTGACCCTTGTCAAAGTCACTCAGATCTTTTTGCTTGCCCTTTTTTCCTGCTTCCAACACATCAAAATAAAGAATTGACTGTGCACTTGCTGCCTAACATATCCCACCCCGTGCGGGTGCCATTGTACACAATCTTTATAAACAACATGATTGTCTCTAATCCCTCATTTATCTTCCCATTTTAAATAGTGAATTTCGAAACATGGTAATGTGTATGCCTTTAGACTTACTACATCTGAACATAGGGTGATGATCAAGACAGTTTGAGTCTATAGAATGATAATGCTTTCAGTCATTTTTAATTTCTATAGGATGAAAAATTCCTTCTGAAATCTTCTAGAGAATCACACAATCAAACCTACGCACAGATCACACGGAGACAGAAATTCACGCATAATGATAATTACATAATCTGACATAAATATACAGTGTAAGACATATGTTTATTGCCAAATGAATATTTGATGTACGTGCACAGATTTCCTTCCTATCTGAAATTATGTTCACCTGTTAAAACTAAAGACTACAATACATTATATCTGATAGAGATCAAGATATTATATATATATATATAATCATTCCCATTGATTTCAAAATAAGTGTACTGCATATCTCAAAAACCCTTGCACAGTTGAAATGCATGTAATATGTAATTAAGCAGATTGCAGAAGTTTAATTTGTGGGGGGGGGGGGGAATCAATAATCATGGACTTAGATCATTTGTAAATTCATTTAAACTATACATTTGCTGACCTGACTATCTCACCAGAACCAAGAAGGGTGGAGTTTTAACAAGGAAAATGCACATTTTAGGATACAGTAAAAAAAAAAAAGGTTAAAAATAGCCAAGCTGAACTTTGTTTTGTGTATATCTTAGTTACATAGCTAAAAAGAGACTTGTGTTCATCAAGTTCAGCCTTCCTTACAAAACATAAATGCAACTACCAGTTATCCTCATTTCCATTTAGTAAATAAAGGCTTTTTTAATTTTAATATATACTCAAAGCTTACTTGAACTAATTGATCCGTGTCATAAACACATTTTTGAACTATTGGTTCACATTAATGTGACACTGAAGAACACATGAAAAAAAATGAGAAAATCTATTAGCGATTATAATCTTTGATAGTTAATATAGAGTGGGAGTAGTGGGCTAGTCCAAGAAAATAATGATTTATGTTGAAGAACAGGCCTACTATAATGAAATCGACTATTTTCCTATTAAAAGCAATATGGTAATATGAACTATTTATGGCATTGATAAATGTTCACGTAAATCATTTAGCAACGTACACCAGAGAAGCCAATCAATAGTATTCAATTGTTTATTATGTTTTATCAAGACTAAATAATAATAAAGAGACAGATATGAGGATAGATATAAAAATAAAATAAATAATGTATTGATTTGTTGCATAGCAACATCATTACTAGATTTTTTAAATTATTGTTAATATGTCATAAATCACATTACAATGTATTAAAAGAGGTTCAAATAAATACGTTATTCCTGAGGAATAAAAATCTGGTAATACTGATTAAAAAATAAAATAAAACATGAAATACTTTTGAAGTTGAGATATTTGTTAATAAAACATTTAACTGTATCCTATTTGTCATGCCATATTACCTATGTAAGCAGTTCCCAAACCAGTCCTCATGGCCCACCAACAATCCATGATTTATGTATTTTCCTTTTTTATTTCATTGGAGATACTGCCAAAACCTTGAATGTTGGTGGGCCATGAGGACTGGTTTGGGAACCACTAATCTAGGTTATCCAAAAATGGTAAAATTTGGGATTTCTTAATAAAGAAACTTAATCAAGAAAGAGTAGCTTACAGCCAATCAGAGTCAGAGATAATCCTTTAAAAGTTGTTTTCAAGAAGGTTTATTCAAGCCTTTTTAGTCTTTTCCCCTTTGATTTGGGCATGGTATGGTATACTTCATAAATCATTTGCTCAACTGACTTTTATTAAAATCCAATAAAAAATAAGACTTTAGTGGATTGATTTCATTACCTCTGATCTTGTATCCACATCATCTTCTTCCTCCTCTTGATTGGGTTCTAATTTTTCTCTTTATATGATTAGTTTGCTAATTTTTTTTTATCTTTCTAAATCCTGACAAGAATGTGTTATTTTGCTATTTACATTTTGCTGCCAAAAAGTCAGCAAAGGCATAGATGATGATATATAAAAACACCAATAAAACATTTGAATTTACTGTTTCTGTCTCTTATGTGACTTGAATGGACAGGGTGCTAATAACCTGTTTGGACACAGCTATTACCGTATATACTCGAGTATAAGCCGACCCGAATATAAGCCGAGGCCCCTAATTTTACCCCAAAAAACTGGGAAAACTTATTGACTCGAGTATAAGACTAGGGTGGGAAATGCAGTAGCTACTGGTAAATTTCTAAATAAAATTAGATCCTAAAAAATTTATATTAATTGAATATTTATTTGCAGTGTGTGTATGAGTGCAGTGTGTGTATGAGTGCAGCGTGTGTGTGTGTATGAGTGCAGCGTGTGTGTGTGTGTGTGTGTGTGTGTGTGTGTAGCTGAGCCTTGGTGGGGGGTGGGCATTTTTATTATTTATTTTTTTAATTATTTTAATATTTTTTTATTATTATTATTTTTTTATTATTATTTTTTTTAATTTAATTATTATTTTGTATTATCATTATTTATATATTTTATATTTTTTTCGTCCCCACTCCCTGCTTGATGGACCCTGGTGGTCCAGTGGCATTGGCAGTTCAGTGGGGGGAGGAGGGGGGCTGGCTGAGAGTTTACTTACCTCTCCTGCAGCTCCTGTCAGCTCCCTTCTCCTCCGCGCCGGTCCGGTCAGCTCCCCTGTCAGCTCACACTGTAAGTCTCGCGAGAGCCGCACTATGACCCCGCGGCTCTCGCGAGACTTACACTGGGAGCTGACCGAGGTGCTG
Source organism: Pelobates fuscus (assembly GCF_036172605.1). Classification (NCBI taxonomy): domain Eukaryota; kingdom Metazoa; phylum Chordata; class Amphibia; order Anura; family Pelobatidae; genus Pelobates; species Pelobates fuscus. The sequence continues at coordinate 37,736,373 of NC_086325.1, forward strand.
AACGGACCGGCGCGGAGGAGGAGGGAGCTGACAGGAGCTGCAGGAGAGGTAAGTAAACGCTCTGCAGCCCCCACAGCCCCCTGTCTGTATTATGGCAATGTAAATTGCCATAATACAGACATTGACTCGAGTATAAGCCGAGTTGGGGTTTTTCAGCACAAACAATGTGCTGAAAAACTCGGCTTATACTCGAGTATATACGGTAATTAAGAATATTTGATGTCCAATTAGATTCAAGAAGGTATGAAAGGTTAATTTAAGACAACCTCATTAATCATTTTCAAAGTGGTTTGCTTCATATTGGATGATTTATGGATAATATATAGAAATGTTTGAAGCACCGATTTTTGAGTTGGCTGCACCAGGAATTGCCTTTCAGATAAATATAGTGCTATAGAATGCACTGGCATCACTAAGGGGTTGCAGAGGTGCAGATCACATCTGTTAACACTATTAGAGGTTGTGACACCAACAGTGCCTGAGCTACTTTATGGTAGCTGAGGCATCCACCCCACTGGCTCAAGTGAGGTCATGTATGGGCCACTGAGGGAGATCAACGTTCTCACTCACTGTCCCAGTGCACCAACAGCTTAGAGATTTTCTGGTCTGCACCTTTGTTGAGTGAATACCATGAATATCTTTCTCGGGGGCTTCAGCATTACCACTGATAGTATTGGAGCATTGCCATGGGTTAACAACATTTGACAGAATGAGAGAGATGGAACTTGCATGAATAAACATGGTCTGCACCCAGTGAAGGTGCAAAATCAGAAGAAGTCACCACTGAACGCCAGTGGACTCATATGTCTAGTACAGGAGGAAGTTCATGGGGATGACACCATGAGTGATTGCACAGGCTGACACCAACCCTAGTGGTGCCACTGTTAGCAAGCAATCTCCAATATCGCTTAGCTTGAAGTCACCTACCTCTTCTTCCTTCTGGTTTGTCTCTCATTTCTTATTTAATTCCTATTCACTTCCATCTTCCACAAATTTGGCTGTTTGTTTTATATCATCTTAATGTCCTATGGGAAGTTATTTTATTGGGATAATCTACTAGTTAGCAAATAAAAAAGTTATGAGTTTGCTTATTTTTAAATTTTCTAATATTGTGTTTGCTTTCTCACATCGAACTTTAAAAAAATAACATTTAAAGAGTTCTTTGTATGATCTAATGTAAGTGATCTTTGTATGATCTAATATATGAACTAATGTAACATTTTATTTGTATTTATTTTGGTGTTTCCTTGTGTAAAATAAAAAAAAAATAGTGATAGCCCTCTGGTACTCTGAATGTTAAGTGCAACATGTAATAGCAATACAACAGATTTCAGTAGCAGTTATTTTGAGAAATGGAATACAAAACTCAGATTGATATGATAGCATATAACCATTACTCTTGTATAAACACGATCCTAAAATGAATGGTGTATATGAAGATATTTGTTTATTTTCATGTTTTGTTTTGCTTTTTTGCCAATGATTACATATAACACAAACAAACAAACAAGACAGAACTTGTACTTTCCATTTTACGAACACATACAAATTGAGCTTTCCATTTTGTTTTGTGGACCTACAGTACAATCAACTGGATTAAATGCTTCAGGAAAGAAAAAAAATGACAAATAAAGCAATATAGCTTCTATTATGCAGAAAATGTACCAATCTGTCATTTTTTTGTAGAATAAATCTTCAGGTTCATTTTTGCAATGAATTCCATTTGCAAATAGCACAGTATAATTTCGAGAGATGCCAGTTTCAGTGCAAAAAGAGCTGTGTGCATTAGTATTCTTGGTATCCTTGAAAATGTTACACAGAGCGTTCTCTACAGAAAACTAATTGAAACAAAAAATCAGCATGAATTGAAGAGGTAATGAGACAAACTTTACATGTGGTGTAGAAGCAAAAACAATACCAAAAAAGCTGCATTTTCCAACAAAATGTAATGAACAGAAATCATTTTCAAATTGGCATTGAAAGCAGAGCAGCTTAATGATAAGATAATATGTTTTTAAACCATTATCATCAGGTGCATAGAAAGATCTTCTGTAAATTATTTACTAAATGATCACTACTAGTTATAATGCTAATGCAACCTGCTAGGTGTTGCTTATACAGCACATAATATTACTTTGTATCCTTTTGTATCGCACACTTTGCGTTTTTCATTTTTATACTTTGACCAAGTTCAACATCATTGTCTTGACCATTTTTTATTCTGTATATATATCTCTCTATAACAACACTTTTTTTGTGTATCTTTCTGGCTTTCTAACTGTAGTTGGGTTGTAAGGAAATTTGGACATTATTTTATCTTGCTAGCTATTTTTCACTCCAGATGTTACGGACAACATCTGCCATGATACTTTACCAGCATTATGCCTGTAAGAGCATCTGGAGTCCCGAAGGTTGCGTACCACTGCCTACCCAGTCCTCAGTGCACACAACACTCCAGGACATACTTGAAAATGAGGGAAATCTCAATGTATGCTTCCTGGTAAAATATTTTATAAATAAATACAATTTTCCAGTTGAATTCCAGTGACTTTACTGAGCAGTGCTGTGCCTCGAGGACTGGGCTATTTGCCACCGCTCTGTGCTACTCACCTTGCATCCTTTTCTTGTTCAGTTTTCTATACACTATGGATCGTGTCTTCTCTTTTCTACATGTTGTGCTTTCTGTCTATCCCCTCTGTAACCTCTTTATGCACAGTTGATTCTTCCTTCTTTCCCAGTGATATTTTTATTTTGTCTACCTCCTGATCTTCCTGATATCCTTCTACCTTTATGTATATTAAGCACATCTTGTATCCCTTTCTTTAATCTGTTCTATACTCCATCATCTGTCCATTTCTTGTACCTTAAATATATTGTACATAATGCATAGTATCTCCCTACAGCACCCTTTTCAACATACTGAGCAACCTATCTTCTCAGTTAACACTCATTGTATCCTTCATTTATAATCTTCCATCTATTATCTATATTCCGCAACTTATTTTTTATATACACTCCTTTGCCCCTAATTTATATACACTCTAAATGTTGTCAATATGCTTGTTTCTCTCATCTGTTATGTCTCATTCATGCATGTGATATTTGATATATGGACACCCCATGACCCCTTTTTTATTGTTTTAACTTTATGTTAAAAAAAAATCAGGAATTATTTTATAGAAATAATTGATATTAAAATGTGGTTATTATATTATCTCCTATAAAATTGGCCACATATATTTTAATAGAATCTTTCAGGTTGGAGTGGGCAAAATTGCTATTTATGTATAGTTTATATATATATATATATATATATATATATATATATATATTGTTTTATTTTGTTGTGCTCATAAATATTACTTCAATACCTACAGTTACCATTTCAACCAGAGGATTACGGGACCTAGGTTTTTAAATTACCCCATCAATGAAATAACTTTGTCTATATTCGGATTCACTTAAAGGGACACACAGCTTAAAGTTTTACTGATTTATACAAATAATGAATAATAACATAATTATAAATAGATACACACCTTTGAAATTCCTGCTTTTGGTGCAAGCATTTCTTGCTTTCTTATTGTTTCAATGGGAGACTAGCATTACCTTTAAACCTCTGCTTAGGAGGAGTTGATTAGAGAGGTAGTTCAGCACATAGCATCACTTCCATCCATTAGAATCTGCAAATGATATACTGCCCAAGCTGATAGCAACTGCACCACTGCGGTCGCATTAAGTTTACTGCCAGCTTTATTCAGGGCTGGTGCAAGGATTTTTGGGTACATAGGCGAAGATGTATTTTTCCTCCTCCCCACACACAAAAAATAATATATTCACGTATGTGCCTCTTAATAAGCCCCTCTCCCCTCACTGTCCATTAGTGGCCCTCTCCCTTCCCTGTCCCTTAGTGTACCTCTCCCCTCACCCCTCTTTTCCTTGTCCCTTGGTGTTTCTCTCCCCTCTCTTCCCTGTCCCTTGGTGCACCCGCCCACCCCCTTAGTCGTAACACTCCTCTTCCTGGTGAGCCTACTACCTCTCTTGTAGCATTGCCAAGTGGAGCAGATCCCCTACAGGAGCTTCAGTTTTTTGTACCTGGCTGGAATGACAGGAAGTGCTCTTTCAGTGAGCACCTCCTGTCAGTCTTGCCAGGTACATGAAACAGAAGCTCCTGAACCACGCTCCACTCAGTGGTGTATACACAGTGACAGTCACACACACTCAATGACAAACAAACACACGTCACTGACAGACAAAGACTCACTGATCTGACATACACTCATTCATTGACAGACACACACACACACACACGCACACATACTGACAGACACACACTGATTGACACTCATTGACAGACACACTGGTAGTCACACACAGACTGAATGACAAACATACTCTCACTGATTTGACAGACACTCACAAACACACACTGACAGACACACACACACACACTCATACACTGACAAACACACTCATACACTCACATGCACACACACACTAATATAATCACTCACAGAAACATACACTTACACACACACACACTCTCACTCACTCGCTCAAACACTCACACACACACACTCACTAATTATGATTTTTATGATTAAACATTTTCCACTCAGCCTCCCTGCGTGGATCTGTCCCTGGGGTCCAGTGTGGCTGCTGGAAGGCGTGTGGCTGTGGTTATATCAGAGGCAGCGAGGGAGCTCTAATCTCTCTGCTCTGCTCCCTCGCGGGCTGTCTACTGATGCCAGGAGCCGGAATATGACATCATATTACGGCTCCCGTGGCATCATCAAACGGCTCACGAGGGAGCAGAGAGATTAGAGCTACCTCGCTGCCTCTGATTAAGCCATAGCCACGCTGGGGTGTCCAGAAGGTGGCCTGGCAGGAGCGAGCACTTCCCTCTTGACGGTCACTGAAATCTTGCGCCCCCAGAGCCATTGCGCTCTATGGCAGCCACCTATGCCGCCTTATGGACGCGCCGGCCCTGGCTTCATTCACTGTTTTGTAAGGTCTTGAAAGATGTGACTGCAACTTTGCCCTCTTCAAAGAGGAGAGAAAGCATTTAGCAGGAGCTCATCAAGAAAACATACAAAGTACTTTGATGAGCATAGCATAGCCTGCTCCTGTTTCATTGGAGAGGTCTGCTTATAATAGCAAATATTTATAAAAATAAACTTTGAGCTGGAAATATGCAACACTTTAAAGGTTGTTGTGGTGCTTGAAGATCTGTGGAATGGTGTTAGTGAAATTGTGTCTACATAAGGGAGTGTAGCTAAGTTATATGGCATCATGTAATGTATACCATATGCCAGTCTGTGCCAGCTTCAAATGTGAGATAGATGAACAGAGAGAAAGAGAGATGAACAGAGAGATGTACAGATAGATTAGAGAGAAAGATGAACAGATAGATTAGAGAGAGATGAAGAGATAGATTAGAGAGAGATGAACAGATAGAGTAGATAGAGCTATATATATATTTTTTTAAGATTGCAATCTATTGCTACATTTTACTAAGCTAATAGAGTTCCTATTGCTTTCCAATCTAGTGTCTGTACCCTACACCTGTTATACAAACATCCTCTATCCTCTCTTTTAAAGGACCACTCTAGGCACCCAGACCACTTCAGCTTAATGAAGTGGTCTGGGTGCCAGGTACCTCTAGGATTAACCCTTTTTTTTTATAAACATAGCAGTTTCAGAGAAACTGCTATGTTTATAATGAGGGTTAATCCAGCCTCCAAATCCTCTAGTGGCTGTCTCACTGACAGCCGCTAGAGGCGCTTGCGTGATTCTCACTGTGAAAATCACAGTGAGAGCACGCAAGCGTCCATAGGAAAGCATTGTAAATGCTTTCCTATGCGACCGGCTGAATGCGAGCGCGGCTCCTGCCGCGCATGCGCATTCAGCCGATGACGTCGCGATCAAGATGGAGAGGAGGAGGAAAGCTCCCCGCCTGGCGCTGGAAAAAGAGGTAAGTTTAACCCCTTCCTCTCTCCAGAGCCCGGCGGGAGGGGGTCCCTGAGGGTGGGGGCACCCTCAGGGTACTCTAGTGCCAGGAAAACGAGTATGTTTTCCTGGCACTAGAGTGGTCCTTTAACTCTCCTTCATCCTGAAATGTTTCTCTACAGGAGATCTCAGGAAAGTATAATTTTTCTGGAAATCTTATTACACAAGCCTAAATATTGCCAAATAATTGACATTATGTACAGTTAGTTTTATTTCTGTCTGTGATAAATACACAGTAATATGTGATAAAAACATTTAATCATTTGCCATGTAATGTAAAATAGTATACATATATATTGCGTTGAGAGCGTTGTCCCATCTTGACTTCTTCCTGCAGCAATTATGCTTTCATGCAGAGATGTACACAATGCACACCAGAGACGCACCATATATCACACTCAGATGACAGAGCATGTCTGCCACCTAGTGGACATATAAAAAAGTAAGACTCCTAAGAAATTTAAATCCGTTTATTTCCCAGCAGCGAAGAAGAATGCAGGAGACAAAACGAGTCATGCATGATCACTGGTTTCCATTCAAGGTTTGTGGTTCATTAGAGAATTCAACAAATGAACCATGTAAAGGTAAAAGTTACAGTCAGATACACTGAAGCAAAGATTTTGACAGCCGTTAAATAGCTCTTGTTCCACAAAGCCTGGCCTTTTCCCCTTCCTGAATGTCTTTAAAATGTAAGTACTCCAATGTCCATCTTAAACATTTGTTTTGTTTTTAGTAATTGTCGCATAATGAAAAAAATTAACATCTTTACTATAAAATTCTAACATATGTAAATCCTAGCAGAGCAAAAGAACACAGTAAAATGAATTGTATTGTGTAGGGTATTTTAATTCTAAAGCTAGCACAATCTTTATGATGTCCACCCATCCCCACAACTTTCTTCCTATAGTAATGAACATAATTATACGCTAAATAGCAAATATCTACACATGAAATAGTGATTTGGCACACTGCTTTCTAAATGTAATCTAAAAAATGTAAAGGGAAGCTATAGTCATCAGAACAACTACAGCTTAATGGAGTTTTTCTGGTGAGTATTGCACGCCCCTGCAGTCATTTTCATGATAACACTGCCTTTTTCAGAGAAAAGGCACTGTTTACATTGCTGCCTAGGGGCACCTCAAGTGACAGCCACTAGCGGTGCTTTCTGGGTCAGTGCTGCTAGTAGTGCAGCACTAACGTTCAGTGTCTCCATGCTCTGCATTCTTCATGGAGACATTGAACTTTCCCCTTTGAGATGCATTAATTCAATGCATCTGTAGGAGGAGATGCTGAATGGCAGCGTGGTGTTTGGCTCCACGCATCCTTGTATTCCTGACCCAATAATGTCCTTTTAAGGCTAAAATACCAAATCTGGAAGCATTGCTGACTTGGAGAATATTTTGGCCTTACATTTGAAATTCACTTTGCATTCACTTGACATTTCTAACCATTCTTACTGTAATGTCCCATTTTGTGATATGAATATTACTTCTGCCAATTCAGTAATTATTGACTGAATGTGGCACTTAGGTTGTTAGAATTGTGAATACTCTTTCTCCTGAAATTTGTCCAAATTTTTATTGTTTGTCAGGTTATCTATACCCAATTGCCATACCCACAAATTATGAAACTACTAAACTGGAAAATGACCAGACAGTTTGGTTTATTTGTGATCCAAAGTTCCACCCTTGACTCCAGTAACAAAAGGGTATTAATAGTTAATATATATACATTTGGCCATGAAATGTATTCAAAATTTGTATTTGCTCAATGAGGACCAGGTTTTTTTTTTATATTTGCAGCTGTAACCAGTGACAAACAGTAACACCATTTATTGGACATCAAGCATGTTTAATAAAATATCCACAAGATGAGCAAAATCCATGTATACTCTTCACTAAAATGAGAATTGTCAGGAGTTTTAAGTTAATTTAAAGTACATTTGATATTTTAGACAAGAATAACTGAACTAGCAACATAGCTGACTTAGAGATGTTGCCTTAATGTTAAAATTCACTTTCAATTCCCAACAATTCTCAGTTTAATAAACAAGAATATCTGTGCACACCTTACATTTGACTCCCTTATACTGTAATGACAACTGTTAAAATATGACTATAATGTGTTATTGATATATAAATAGCTATGCATGTGACAGCTATATGTTCTACACCTTTCCAAAAACTCTTCCTCTGCATGATACAGATGAAATTAGCACCTTTAAATAACAGTTATGTCATTTTAAACATTGAAACTCCAGTGTTGAGAAAACAGGACACACTGTAGATTAGCAAGAAGCAAGGTGGGAGGTTATTGTGTTCAAATGAGAATGAGAGACTAGTTAGTAAGAAAGTAAAGATGAGTGAATGTTAGATCAGGCACTCTTCAAAACCCACAATTAAGTCTTTTACAGCCATATCTATTACAAGACTCCACATTAGTAGACTTGTATCATGATTATGTTTGATTATTGGCATCCCTACAATCATTTGTCATTAATCATGGTGTGATCTTCAGCCAAGTTCTAATAATAAAATGCCTTTTATTAAACCAACAACATGAAAAATAAATCTTACTTTTTTATGTTTCTCTATGGATTTTCTAAATGTCTTCATTTCATTTACCATAACTTTAACCAAACATTTGATGTACCTCGTGATCAATTTCATGCATCACCTTGAAAGTTAGGATCTCTTGGTAGCCAAAAGCATATGTCAAGTGAACACTCATGTTTCCTTAGATCACTGGTTCACATGTATTATAAGTCCTTACAAAACAAAATGCATTTAATATAAGCCTTATTCTCAAAACAATGCTCCACTGAAAGCGGAAGTTCTTATAACAAGGATGGGTCGATAGTAAATCCTCGGATGTTGTAAAACTACATGTACCAAGATGCTTTGCCAACAATTAAAATAGCAAAGCATCATGGAAGCCACAGTCCTACAGCATCTATGGCTCTACCATTTGTCCACTCATGGAAAATACATTCTAAAAGCAAATTAAGTATTAGCTTGTGTTTCCCGATCAGTTCTTGCAAGTAGTTTCTTTTACATTGGGATAATAAAATCTGTATATTTACACATACTTTACTACATAAAAGGAAACAAGATACCAGATGCTCCTTCCAAGTTAGTATTGGGCAATCAAGCAAGACGTCCCACAAGGAAAAAGTAGGCTTTGTACCTCCACCGCACGTTTATTTATACGGTGGAAGGAAATGTCATCACTGTCAATAATATGGAAACGGGTTTCGTTAGTCTGTCGTACAAGCTACCCTCACTCCTTCTATATGTATTCCTCTTAGAAAAACACAAGATATTTAGAGGTAAATTTGCACTACTGCAAAAAATATATATAAATAAAACGAATTCAGCTAATATTCTCTGTTTTGTAATTTGTTAATTATATGCACTTGTTTATATTTATGTGGTCTGCTTTTGCTCTCTGTTGATGGTACAACATAACTCCCAGTGGTTCACGCACATTAAAGACTTGTTAGCAGAGTTCCTGTGTGGCCTTGAGGTATTGCATTATGATAAACCGTGTACAGAGATCTGTTCCTCTATGAAGCTTTGTCTTGTGTTGCTAATAGGGACTCTTCAGGGTTGAGTTATGACGATCCGTTTCAGGCACCGAGCTACACGGTTTCCTCTCAGTATATTTCATAAAAAGAATACTTACTCTACCGTAATTTGCTGTCCCTGAATCTCATAGGTTGTTAAACTCCAACCTCGGACTCGTTACTTCATTTTTCATTATGTTCCTAACAAGAAAATGACACAAACGAGAGACCGTGGAATCCGAACTTTTCCAAAATCCGAAAAATAGTAACATTACGCTATAAATCAAACCAAACCTTTCACACAAATTTCTGAAGAACTTTCAAAAATGTGGGTAAATGAGAATTTACTAAAGCATAAGAGACAAATTAAAAGAACAGTCAGAATTTGCTATTTATACTCTATATCGCTATGTAAAATATCATGATGTAATAAACATGGAATGTAGATAATTAGTACTTTAAATTAATCTATAGAGCAGGGCAGGAAAATGCTTTTTGTTTAACCCCTTAAGGACAGATGACGGATATATTCCGTCATGATTCCCTTTTATTCCAGAAGTTGTGTCCTTAAGGGGTTAAAGGTTGGGAAAGCCTTATGGGAGTTGTAGTAACTGGGGTTCTAGCTTGCTGTCAACAATGTTATATATTGTGGTTTTCATTTTTAGGACCCCCTTGACCTGGAATTAGAAAGCCTCGTTATACCGCGCCTAACCTTTCTTTTTCTTTTTAATAGTGCACATATTTTAAATGCTAAATTAAAGGCTTGTTTATGTGCATATCAGAGATACGCTCCAAGCAACTGCAACTGCTATGCTCTAATGAGTATTTTAAATTACTTACATTATTGTTCTTATTATTATAATGTATTTTGAAAACAGCAACAACAAAAAATATATTTGCTAAAAAAAAAAAAAAAAATGTTTACAATGTTTCGGTACATTCCCAAGTTAAACATTAAGCAAATCAGTAAAGAAATTAACATGTTAACCACATAAAACAGTTAATATTAATTGTAAGCAAGTACTAATTATAAGAAAGCCATAAATTTCACATATATCTTGGTTTACCAAAATGTCCAGTCCTTACTGACAAGGCAAGATGGAATTATTTGCTAACCTATAAAATGGAACTTTCCAGAGTTACATGTGACCATTTTGGGAACCCTTGTGTTTTTGAAGTGCTCAGTAACTTCCACTCTTATTTTATGCTTCCATCCCATCGTAAGGCGAAAAGGCAGAGGGAACTCAGGGTACGAGCTTAATGTACGCAGAATTCTAGATTCCTTGGTGTTGGTGAGTTACTGTACAGTAAAAATGTGAGGAGGTTTCTAATTAAAGGGACACTATAGTCACCAGAACAACTACAGCCTTTTGTAAATGTTATGGTGAGTATAGCAGGTCCGTGCAGGCTTTTTGCTGTAAACACTGCCTTTTTAGAGAAAAGGCAATGTTTACATTGCCCCCTAGGGACATCTAGGGGGTCACTCCTCATACGGCTGCAAGAGGTGCTTTCTGGGGCAGTACTGACGTTTAGAGTCTCAACACTCTGCATGGAGACACTGAACTTTCCCCATAGAGATGCATTAATTCAGTGCATCTCTATGAGGAGATTCTAATTGGCCAGGGTGGCATTTGGCTCCTCCTGCTGGCATGCCTTCTTGGCTGACATCATCAGAATTGGCAATCTCAGCCAATTCAATGCTTTCCTATGGGAAAGCATTGTGATTGTATGAATTCATCACCTCTAAAGATGACATCCAAGGAGGAGGATTAGGGGCAGAGACAGTGCTGGCAGACTGAAAAAAGGGGCTGGGGGTGGTGAGGGTGGGGAGAAGGGGGAGTGATTTAACATTATAGGGTCAGAAATACACGTTTGTGTTCCTGACCCTGATGTGTTCTGTTAACTAATCCCTAATCAATTTTTTTCATTGCAGCATTAACTTACTGATGCATGCTTTGTAAATATCGGATAAACAAAATAAATTTGACAATCACCATTATTAGACTCTTCCTAATGTCACAGTGGTTGCTATTGTTCTAAGGAAGGCAATGCTGCTAAGGGAAAAATGTATTCTGGCTGCATGCCTGAGGTTTGGAAAATGTGATACTTCAATTCTAATATAGGATGCACTGAGATTAAAAAGGGAGTGGGGCAACATAGTGAAATGGGGGATATTTAAAACACAGCTAATGTGTACATACAGAAAATATTCTATAAATATAAGCATTATCCCAATACATACATTGAAGATATCTCATTAACTATTCTTAAATTAGAACATGTTTTAGAACATTTTTAGAGACTGGTAATGTGTTATAATCTTTGGCTCTAGCCGGGTCACCCAGGAACAACAATTAAGTTATTTTTTTGCTTCATATTTATTTATTTATTCATTAATTTAATGTGTTTGTTTGACAGTTTTATTATATGTGCCAAAATCTGTCGATGTTCCTCAGTCTGTACATTACACTTTCTGCGTTTCATTATACTCCCAATCCTAACTGGGTATCAATGTAAAAGGAAGTCTTACTTTACAAATATTATGCTAATCACATCATATGCAATGCATTCTGGGATCCCCAGTGACTCATATTGACAATGACTTTTTTTACAGCATACACTTGCTAGCACATTAGCTTTGACAGTGTATACATGAAAAACAGCATATTAGGGAACAATTTCACCTTTGACTGAACAGCTAATGTGAAAGGGAAATTATAATCAAACTGTAACCTGAATATGTAAGGGCTCTTTGACGTTGAATTGCCCTTTATGGTTAAAGTGAAGCTGTATTTCAATGGTATACTGATATTGCATATATTAATATATTACTTTGGTAAATAATGGCCAGTAGTATTAATTGATACAAGGTACCAAAGCTGAAAGGTTCAAGAGCAAAGGAGAGTTTTTATTAAATGTCCCTGAGTGGATGCTTTTAGATTCACTGCACGTCCCCTTAGAATAAAATAAAGCAGAAAGTTGAAAGCGGACAACAGCACATGCATAGATCAAAAGAATATCAGAAAACACTTTAAATAGACGTTTTAAAACAGGGAGTTCAGAAACTGCCCCCAGATATTGGTGGTCTTCAACTCCCAGAATTATTTGAGCTATAGTTCAGGAACATCTAAAAGGCAGAGACTGAATTGCCTGGTCTAAACACTGCAAGGTGTCTAAAAATACTGTACAGCTCTCACTAGAGACACGCAAATAGAAACATACAGAGAGTCTCATATCCTAATTTCATGTGCTTTGCTTCTTTGCACATTCTTGCAGCTTTACCATCATTTAATTAAAGCACAAGGTGTAAATACATGAACCAGAAAATCCTACATAGAGACAGACCTTTTTGATCTTGTTAGCGCTCATCAGAGCAGCATAGGTTTACATTGGTGAATCTGTTAGATGACTGGCCACAAATAGCACAGAGTGACATATCTCTGTGAGCAGTATAATGAGAAAAAACCACGCACCATATAGAATAGAACAGGCAAAAACTGCATGAATGAGATCTTCCATGTTAAAACAGCGTAGAAACCAATTTGTCTACACAAATTCAAACCTTGCAATGTGTCTACATGTCTTTAACAGATTTTAGGTAGGGTTTGGAATATAAGGCACAAATAAGGTTTAGATATTGAGTGCAAATGTGGCGCAAAGTTCTATAAGCAAAGCAGTCATCAGGAACACTCCATTTGTTTCAGTGATTGATGCATTTCTAGAACCTCCCCATACTATTGCCTTTTGTGAATAATCAATTTGTAACTTTTCTAAGGTTATTCACTATAATCCGAATAGGGAAAAACAATCCAGATGTATACAGTGTCATTCAGACTGCAAAATCTGGGCATTGTTCACACTATTCAACAATGTCCAAACGTTGAAGTTTAGGCCCTGAACAGACCTTTGCTGCCCAGTTGCTAGTTTATATTTAGTGACCAGACGCTGTTAATGCTTTAGTAGATGTGTCCACCCACGGCATGGCAGGTGGGGGCATAAGGGAGGTTTTAATCCTGTCTTGTAGTAGTAATATGGTGACCGATAGGCTGTATATTTTAATTTTAAACATTTTTAATTTTACACATTAAAAAACATAGGGTTTTTAATTTATGCCAATTGGCTTCTTGCGTTGACAGTGGGCAAATAGTACTTAATATTATCGTTTACTTGCAAAAAGTACATGAACGATCATTTGTAAACATTCCTCCTACAGGTGCATTTGGTCCCTCGTCATTGTAAAATCGATGATTCGTATATATTCTGAATTCTAGACTTTGCATAGGGTTTGGATGTGAATGGCAAAGGAAAGTTTAGTTTTTTTTACTGTAAGAACAATAAGGATATGGAATTCTCTGCCTGAAGAAGTGGTTTTATCAGAGTCCATACAGATGTTCAAACAGCTACTAGATGCATACTTGCAAAAACAGAATATTCAAGAACATAATATTTCAATGTATGGTAATAACTGCTTGATCCAAGGATAAATCTCACTGCCATTCTGGGGTCAAGAAGGAATTTTTTCTCCAGTTTGTTGCAAAATTGGAAGTGCTTTAACCCCTTAAGGACTGGACTGTTTTTGCGATGTTGTACATTTGCGACCAGGCTTCTTTTTACACTTTTGTGGTGTTTGTGTTTAGCTGTAATTTTCCGCGCTCTCATTTACTGTTCCTATACAAATTTATATTTTTTTTTTTCAGGAAAAAAGGCTTTCTTTACATACCATTATTTATATAATCTCATGTAATTTAATTTAAAAAAAATAAAAAAATATGATGAAAAATTGAAAAAATTACTTGTTTTTTGACTTTTACTTGAAAAATCTTTTACTCATCTACAAAAGCGAATAAAAAACTGCTAAATAGATTCAAAATGTTGTCCTGAGTTTTAAAATACCCAGTGTTTACATGCTTTTTTGCTTTTTTTTTGCAAGTTATAGGGCTATAGGTAAAGGTAGGATATTGCGGTTTCAAAACATAAATTTTTTCAAATTTATCAATAGTGACATTGTAACACTATTATCTGTCATAAATCTCTGAATAACACCCCACATGTACATATTTTTTTAAAGTAGACAACCCAGGGTATTCGATATGGGGAATGTCCAGTTTTTTTTAGTAGTCACCTAGTCGCAAACACTGGCCAAAGTTAGCGTTCATATTTGTTTGTGTGTGAAAAAAGTAAAAAACTAAATTGAATGCTAATTTTGGCCAGTGTTTGTGACTTAGTGGCTACTAAAAAAGACTGGACATACCCCATTTGCAATACTTTGGGTTGTCTTATTTTGCAAAGGGCATGAATCATGGGGGTAATTTTCATTCCTGGGCTACCATACGCTCTCAAATGCAACGTAACCAGCATGGCCATTTTCAATGTAAAAATATTTGACCCATATATTTGACCCTGTAACTTTCAAAAACGCTATAAAATCTGTACATGGGGGGTACTGTTATACTCGGGAGACTTTGCTGAATACAAATATTAGTGTTTCAAAACAGGAAAACGTATCACAACAATTATATCATCATTAAAAGTGCTGTTTGTGTGTGAAAAATGCAACAAATGTCACTTTCACTGACAATATCATCGTTGTGATATGTTTTACTCTTTTGAATCACTAATATTTATGTTCAGCGAAGTCTCCTGAGTAAAACGGTACCCCCCATGTACAGGTTTTAGGGTGTCATAGAAAGTTACAGGGTAAAATACAGTGCTAGCAAATTAAATTATCTGGACTTTCGGCCTGGGTTGGCAGGCAGGTCCCTCAAATTGCAATTAATAAAATTCCTTAATTATGTAAAAATATTACATAAATACACATGTAGAATTTAAATATATATGCATATTTATATATTTGAAGTCTACGTGTATATTTGTATAATTATTTATGTAATTTTGTATATGGACATATGTATATTTCATATTATTTTATTTATTTACATATACATAGATATATATATATATACAATTTCATTCTAAGTGTAATTTGATATAATATATATATATATTTTAATATCAAAATACAGTTTGAATAAAATTTCATATAGATATATAAAAAAATAAATTTTTATTATTATTTTTAATTTTTTTAGTTTAATTTAATCTACTTATTATTTGTATTTTTTAATATATATTTATATATGCAATATATATAGTTATTATATATATTATATATATATATATATATATACGTGTGTAATTTAATTATAAGTGTATTTTTATATTAATATATGTACATATTTTAATATCAAAATACAGTTTGAATAAAATTTCATATAGATATATAAAAAAAATATGTATATATTAATATAAAAATACACTTAGTATGACATTATATATGATACACACATATATAAAAAATAATTTTTTCTTTGATTTTACACTAGCAGGGAGACTGCCTGTCAGCACAGACAGTCCCCCTGCAGGCAGACACATGGACACCTATTGTGGCCATGTGATCGCTCTGTTGAGCGATCACATGGCCACAGGGGTCCTAATCTGCCGTGGGGAGACTGTCTGGGCTGCAGGCAATCTCCCCACAACCGGAGCACCGCCGATCGCCGCTGGGGGAACGACGGCGATCAGGTAAGTAACTAAGACCGTTAGGACGGTTCAGGACCATCAGCGGTCGGCAATGCAAAAATGTCGATGACGGTCCTGAACCATCCTCTGTCGTTAAGGGGTTAAACTGTTTTCGTTTTTTTGCCTTCTTTTGGATCAACAGCAAAAAACGAATGTGAGGAAGACTAAACTTGATGGACGCAAGTCTCTTTTCAGCTATGTAACTATGTTAGTATGAAAATTTTTCAACCAGACACTAAATGCATCTGGGCGATTGGTACAAATTCCATTGTGGTGACCGAATTCCCACCGGAGTTAGGTTTAGTAAATATGAGAATTCCCATTCAGGCTGGAATTTAGCCATAATTCACCAGATTTTGTCTATCTGGACAAAATCCGCTGTTTAGTGAATAACCTGAAAATGTCTATATACCTTTTGCCAAAATTACATGTTCCACCTATTTACCTTTGGCAGATCTATGCAGCCCTATAGTAAATAATGAAATTAAGTTTTTCATTTTATGATAGAAAAATTATTTAAATTTAACTCTGGAAATCTAAGAGTTCTATTTCCTTTATTTCCATACGTGCTTATTTTTGACACAATGCAGCAAAATTAATTCTAAAATAGTCCAACTAAATAAAAAAATAAATTGAGAAGCATGGGGTATTTTTAGATCAATAGTTTCTATTGAGCTTTTCATACAGGTGGAATCTGATAATGTCTGTGCTATCTGAAGATATACTGACTAAAAAGGCATGCCTCAAATCATCTACGGAGGATAATGTGATCTTACAGTATCTTTCTCGGACTCCTATTTTGTAAGAATGTGTTAGTGATGCAAACTACCGGCAGACAAAGCTACTAGGAGCTGAAGGTGAACACGGGCGCTTACATGTCCATTTGGGGATTCATTGCAACCCCACAAACGATCAACAGCTTCGTCACATATTTTGGTCTTTTTCACCCTTTTCGATTCAAAATATCCCAAACAAAGGCTTCTCCGAAAACGACACTTAAAAAATAAATGCTTAAAACTCAACAACTACGATTTTCTTTTTACCTTTACGCAAAACACCTCTTTTTTTCACTGTTTTAATAACAACCTAATTAATATGTGAAGAAATATACCTCACAATGATCGTCTCAGTAAGGAGACTATTTTTTTTTTCTCTCTTCTTTTTTTATAGCCCATGAAGCATGCATTATGCATGTGAGACTTCTAGTATGAAGATTAAATATTCATTATGGAGACTGTATTAGTTCCTGTAGCCTGAGGCTCGATACACACCACCATAACTCATATTCTAATGAGTTACATAGCTTTTACATCTCTGTTCATGCTTGAAATCTAAATATGAAAACAACCTTACTGTACTTTCTGCTCACTCACCAGTTTGCGGAGTGCTTTTACTAGCAATTAAAAAAAAAATAAAACATTTTTTTTTTTTACAAGTTGTATTGTCCTCTTGAGCATAAAAATATTGAGACATGCACCTATCATCGTTAATAGAAAGTGCTATGGCTCTGCGAACACATCACGTGGAAATGCTAGAAAGCCAAATCACATATTCTACCACGTTAGAAATGTGCGGCAGGGCATTAAGAGGAGCGATTTGTCTGTTCTGTACTTGGACTTTACACACCATAGTAAAATAATGACTAAATTATTTTGTTCAGTATTGCTTGTTTAACATAAAACAAGAATTATGATACTTTTTTTTTTATCTATTGAGAGTAAGTGAAACTTTAATAATTACATCATAAGAGGTTTATATCTTGCTTCTATAATACCAGTAATAATACTACTATTAATATGATATAGAAATAATACAGGTACTACAGGTACTACAATTACTGCTATGCAAACTAGGAAAATTATTAACAACAAGATGCATTTCACGACCTCATCTAACAATCTGGTTACAAAAAAATTATCGTTAAAAAGTAGATTGCTAATGAAAAACATTATTTCGTCATTGGTATCTGAGGAGTTAATCTCGGAATAAGTGTTCCATGATTGTTTTGTGTGTTAGTGAATGATTTCACTCGTATCCTGACAATATGATATTGCTTTAATTTTCTCACTAGAGCATTTTAAGAATGCCCCTTTGTGGTCTACTATAGTCAGTGTTGGCCTTGCCTAGTAAAGCATCACTAAGTAGCAGGGATAGCAGCAGGTTGCCCAGGGCCCTAAGTAATGACAGATTGGGACCCTCCCTATAGACCTAGGCTCTGTTGTGTAGGTAGTGACTGAGTTTTAAGTGTGTGAGAGTGTGTGTGCTTGTTGAGTGTTGTGTGTGTGAAGGAAGGTGAGAGCTGTAAAGGTGGAGGCTGAGTGGAGGCTTTGTGTGCTGGTTGAGTGTTGTGTGTGTGATGACTGAATTTTGTGTGTGTTAGTATATGTGTAACTTAATGTTGTGTGTGTATATTTTACACTCCTTCTTAAGTTTTTGGTGGTCCAATGGAGGGTGAGCATGAACCCTGGTGGCTAAGTAAAGGGTGAGCAGAATCCCTGATAGTCCAGTGTAGTGTGAGATTGATCCTTTGTCATCTAGTGGGAGAGCTCCATCATATGATACAGACCACTTTATTGGCACCCTTGTAGTTCTAGCACTCAGTCAATGATGTACTGTGCAGACCAAGGCACTCTGATTCATCAAAAAGTGCCAGGGGACTTTTAACGTGTTCTGTACCCGATTTTGTTACAGATCATAAGCTCCCTCAGCGAAGTAATGAGGCACAGGGCCGTGCAGGGAGATTTTTTTAAAATCTCCCTGCCAGCTGGTGGAGGGTCCACTTATAGCCAGAGCTCCAGGCCCAGACAGGAGCCCACAAGACCCCTGTCTTAGTCCAGGTAGGAGTCAGCTGCTTTGGTTGCCTATGGGGTAATTCAGCACTGGACAGCAGTGTGTGTTAGAGCTGTCTTTCAGAAGCACATCATTTGTATCAGAGAAGTAGACAATAATGTCATGTATTGACTGAGAATTACATTATGGTTCCAACATTTTTCTATGGAGCTTCATATTATATTTAACATTTTTCAAAACAAAATAATTTTAAAACAAAAAACATATAAAGGAGGCAGGGGTAGAAAAACGGGAGGGTGGAGGGGTCTCCATCCACAAATATACAGATTTAAATTATCTTTCATAATCTGCTTATATAAATAACAAAATACAGAGTGCAATATTACAATACATTGTTTTCTAACTTTGTTGATTGCAAAACTGGAGGTTGTGCCCATTACCCAAGTATTTAATCTTCTACATATGACATCACTGTACCAAGCAACATAATCTTTGAATTGATGAAAAATGTGGTTTATGTATTCACTTGTAATGAATTGCAAACTCATCTGGTTCCCAAAAGGATAAGAGAGAAATGTAAACAGAAACAACCTCATTGGGTATCTGTGTAATATACTTGAGATACTTTTGGCATAGTGGAGTATGCCTCCCAGCAACATACAATATACAAACTAATGAGACATTGACAGATTCTCCCAAAGGGATAACTACCTTAATTAAACATGTGTATGTTTTCGTTCATATTGACCAGGGATGCCAGCAATAATTTAAAGGACAGGCTTTTATCCTAGCAAATAGCTGAGGAGGCATTTCAGACCTTCTGATAGATGTATTGTGAAGGTTAGAGAATAAATATTTTCTATATGGATGCAAGGGGAATGACTCATGTTGAATATATTAGTGAGGATTTTTGTATAATGATGATCCAGAAAATGGCCAGTAATAGTGAATTCAGACTCATTAAGTCAGCATTCATTATTCTTTAAAATCAAAGCAATAATTGAGTTAATCCATTTAGATTATAATAAAGTTCTACATAGAACATACATCCTCTTATTTGTACATTATTAAAAAAAAAAAAAAGACAAGGTAATTGTCAATGACTGCATGCCTTTCAACAGAACTGAATGTGTGAGTTCATCCCCGATAATATCTGTTTCTTTGGAGAACGTACAGCCTTTTATATAAAGACCAATTCTGGGCCAAACTTCTAAAGATATAGCAGTCAGCAGGAATATTCCATTGGTTTCCTTGTTTATTGCTTCATTGTTAGAATTATGCCCCAGCATTTTAGACAAGACATTGCAGTGATTAAATGTCTTTAAATTAAAGGGACACTCCAAGCCTCGTACCTATATCAGCTCATTGTAGTGCATGATTTCTATGGAAAATGGACCCAAAGGACCACTCTGTAAGCTTGGTATGTCATACATGAGTTTTACGTCCTCATTCTACAACTATATTGTTTGAAGCAATAAGAGGGATACAACTGTACCAAATCCTGTGTATGCTTGTCAGGGATCAATAAATTAGTTAGGACAAAATGTTGTCCTCAGATACTAAATAAATAATTAAAAATATTTTTCCTAATTAAAAAGTAAACTAATATAATGCAAAAACATGTTGGATACAATAATCTAAAAGAAAGTGGAACATATATACATAGCATAATCTGGGAGCATATCCCAAACCAGAAAATCACTCAAATATCGTCATGGAAAGTCAGGTCCATCAGTAAAAGCATTCAGTTTAGAAGTGGTTCAGCTTACAAATTGGAGTTCAGAGTATCTTAAATACACCATTAAACAGCACTGGAAGAAAGCCATAACGAGTTGTGACTCAAAAACATAACATTAAACTTTATGTTGAATTATAAACTTTTGTATATTCTATTAAGGCATACATTGATTATAAGAGAGGGTGTCGCTGTACACTCTACATAGGTGCAACTAGTTCTGAATTTGCTTTGACGGTCCAGCGTTTTTGAGTACTGTCCTAGCATTAATATAGGTGGAGACTGGAGCTTCAGCAGTGCTCATTGCATAGTCTGCTATCAGTCAGCTGGGCTGCCCTCTTTAGTTTGTATCCTCCCACTGCGCAGTGCTCTTTGCAGCCTGTTTTCTCCCCTACCCATCTCTGGCATGGAGCGTGGGCGGTAAGTTTGACAGCCATGCATTCACACTTTAACAATTTTCGGAAAAAAAGGAGATACATTTTCTTTTTCTCTTATTATTCCTTCAGTTGGACACAACATTTTTTTTTTTTGCAAAGAGAAAATGTAAATCATTGAGTCTTTGCATATATCACAAACATTTAATGCACAGTTAACAAAAGACAGAAACATCAGGTGGGAAAGGCACTTCACGGTTGATGACTGTCTTGTTCACGTTGCTAAAGAAATACTACATTAGGCAATTTATTTCAGCACTGAATTCTACAGATATTCCAATGCTGCCTTGGTACATTTAGCAAACACATAAACTATTACTTATACAAAAAAACAAGTCCTGCGCTCAAACTCCCATCACTCCTGGGCGGCAGCAACGACCATAGTACACATCAACACCAATGCATACAGAAAAAAACTAAGAAAAAGTTACCTGCGCTCTTCCAAAATCCCTATGCATATTTAAACAAATGAAGGTTATTTAGTTTCTCCAATGGCCATGAGAGAGTTTAGCCCACCTGCCACGTCAAGGCAAACTTCTCGGTAATACACTATTACTTTCCTTTTTTTTTTCTAAATCTTTATTTTAATGAAAAAGAAGATTTGTCACAATACATGACAAACAACAACAAATACAATATACAACAAGCATGCCAACTAGTATAGATAGTCCTGTGCTGA
This sequence comes from Pelobates fuscus, assembly GCF_036172605.1. NCBI lineage: Eukaryota > Metazoa > Chordata > Amphibia > Anura > Pelobatidae > Pelobates > Pelobates fuscus. The sequence continues at coordinate 37,758,164 of NC_086325.1, forward strand.
CCCTTTCAGCGAGCAAAACCAAACATTCTTTATCGCGTTAGCAACTTGGTGAATCAAAGTTATCCGAACCCCCAATAGTGCAGACATTTATCAAATGAATTGTGAAAAGAAATCAAGACTTGAGTAGGGTTATTAGCACCAGTCAGGGAGGAAGAGAACATGTGCAAGGAAAATAACACAAAGAGATAGGAAGAGTAACAGTTGGGGGAAGGATGAAGAAGGAAAAACAAAGGGTGGATTGGTGCTTCCAAACATCACTTTTAAGAACTATATTAAACTAGTTTTCTTCAAAAGTATTCAAAAATGATATTGAATGGGAGGGTGGATTCATTGACAGATAGATAAACAGATATTAGCATACAAAGGGGTGTGTGACGAAGTGCCCTTCGCCACTTGTTCTTGGAGAGGACTAATGGCTAGCCTTTTACCCTGTGATTATGGCCCCTGTGACTTATTGGATTTTAAAACACTTTTTCTACCCCTTAAATCCATGGGAAAATGTGCCTGTTCCCCTCCTCCTTTTTCCTGTCCATTGTTCTCCAGTTGAAACTGGCTGCTTCGTTCCTCCTCAATCTCTCATCAGCCCTTGCTATTGTTTAACCCTATGGCGATCCAACTGTATTCGTGAGATCTGAGCACTTTTCAGACATATTGAGCTCTCAGATCCAAGCTATCTGGGGATATGTTGGACATATGGGTTAAACATTGTATTATAAGAGTTATGTATTTTTATGTGGTTTTTGTAACAATTTTTGGACGTAGAGATATTTCCTGTTACTGGAGATAATTATCTCCAGGATAGAGGAGAAGATAGACCAGCCGCACAGCCTAAATCTGTGGAACTGTTTTGGGCATGAAAGCCCTGCTTGCGGTTGGTCAAATGTGACTTCCACAAAACTTTTGAACCCCTGATCTGATTTTGGTGATTTTTGGATATGTTGTTCACCCAGATCAGGGCTATCCAGGGATGTATAATTATATGTGGGGATATGTGGTGTTTTGGGGTGTTTTCTGTGTTTTGTGAAAAATGTGTGTTTTCTGCCTGTGGGTAATTAAGTTAGTCCATTGTGTTTGTTAATTGTATCACAGGCAGAGAGGAGGGTTTGTGACCATAATCTGGGAGTGCCTAACTGTGTAAGAGTGTTTTGATTGGCTTAGTAACTTTGTGTCCTGTGTACCACAAGGTCCACATGGGTGGTAACCTTGTGGGAAAGCTTGTATAAAAGAGACAATAAACCCTCAGTTCATTCTGTTCCTGCTTAACCCACAATACGTAGCCTCGTCTTGTTATTGAAGGGAACTGCTATATTCACACTGTGGACTGCTATACTTTGTATACTCCACTGAGTGAGCTCTAATCACCTAGCTCTTAAGAGCTGTTCCTGATACACTCTCCTGGAGGAGAGGTCTTTCCCACACGGTCCTGGATGTCAGAGGTTGATCCAGGGTGGAAGGAAGATGGCGAGACTCCAGTTAAGCTACGGCAGTTGTGGAGTCTGCGATGGTTGTGGTGTCCGGTGCGGTGCTTATGGTCCTCGGCATCAGCTAGGAAGCGTCCGTCAACCGAGGTGCCCAGTCGGGGTGCCAGGTGATCTGTTACAGTGACAGCTGTTGAAGCTTCTGTGGCATTAGGGAGCTACCATTTGCTGGTGTAACCCCACCCTGCTTGTCCCAAACATGACCATGTAACATGGTCCAGCAGATTCGAGGGTTAAAAAAATCTATTTTCTTCTGCATTAGACAAAAGGAATGATCGTTAACCCCACAAACCTTTATTCTGATATTAAAGCTACCACAAGCAGAAAAAATTAAAATGGAGAGTCATAGCTTACCTCGCCAAATTTTATTAAAAACTTGATTACAACATTTAGCAATAAACTGTATAAAAATACAATGATATTATGACTCTTTGGTAATGTGATTCTTCTACCACTCAATGGCAGGACTATGTAAAAGAACAATTATTATGAAAACCAGTTACAAAGAATACATTTAAAAATATAACAAACAAACTAAACAAGATTAAACATATTAATAGAGATGTCGCGAACATGAAATTTTCCGTTCACAAACGGCGAACGCGAATTTCCGCAAATGTTCGCGAACGGGCGAACCAGGCGAACCGCCATAGACTTCAACAGGCAGGCGAATTTTAAAACCCACAGGGACTCTTTCTGGCCACAATAGTGATGGAAAAGTTGTTTCAAGGGGACTAACACCTGGACTGTGGCATGCTGGAGTGCTGGAGGAGGATCCATGGCAAAACTCCCATGGAAAATTACATAGTTGATGCAGAGTCTGGTTTTAATCCATAAAGGGCATAAATCACCTAACATTCCTAAATTGTTTGGAATAACGTGCTTTAAAACATCAGGTATGATGTTGTATCGATCAGGTAGTGTAAGGGTTACGCCCGCTTCACAGTGACAAACCAAACTCGCCGTTTAACGCACCGCAAACGGTCCATTTGGAGGAAACTGAAAACTCCCCATTTGCACAAGGTTGGATACCAAGCTAGCCATGTCCCGTTCCTTGTCCTCACTGATGTCATTGAAGGTCTCTTCCTCCACCCAGCCACATACAACACCAAGGGTCCCTGAAAGGTGACAACAAGTCCCCTGGGACGCCTGCTGTGTTTGGTCTTCCACCTCCTCAAAGCCACCTTCCTCCTCTGACTCCTTTTCTTCAGACTCCTCTCTCTGCGTTGCCTCTCTCTGCGTTATTATAAGGTGTGTTAAGTAGTACTATTCCTATCAGTTTAATCCCTGTTACGTCCCCTGTCAGGGGCATCGATTTTAGGAAGCGGGAGATGGAAAAACATGCTTGGTTGGTCCTCCTACTTCAAATTTGGGGCACTGCACGTGTAATCTAATGTGCCACCAGATAGGAGTGGTGTGTTAAGTAGTACTATTCTCATCAGTTTAATCCCTGTTATGTCCCCGTCATCAGGCCTTTTTTAGTTGAATGTATCGCCCACTGTCAGTCCCTTCGGGATCCATCCCTCATTCATCCTAATAAAGGTGAGGTAATCTAGACTTTTTTGACCTAGGCGACTTCTCTTCTCAGTGACAATACCTCCTGCTGCACTGAAGGTCCTTTCTGACAGGACACTTGAAGCGGGGCAGGCCAGAAGTTCTATCGCAAATTGGGATAGCTCAGGCCAGAGGTCAAGCCTGCACACCCAGTAGTCAAGGGGTTCATCGCTCCTCAGAGTGTCAATATCTGCAGTTAAGGCGAGGTAGTCTGCTACCTGTCGGTTGAGTCGTTCTCTGAGGGTGGACCCCGAAGGGCTGTGGCGATGCGTAGGGCTTAAAAAGCTCTGCATGTCCTCCATCAACAACACGTATGTAAAGCAGCCGGTCCTTGCCGGCGTGGTCGTGGGAGGAGGAGGATTACTTTCACCTCTTCCCCTGTTAGATTCCCGTTGTGCTGTGACATCACCCTTATACGCTGTGTAAAGCATACATTTTAATTTATTTTGGAACTGCTGCATCCTTTCCAACATGCGGTAATTTGGTAACATTTCAGGCACTTTCTGCTTATACTGGGGGTCCCTCAACAGGCACAACAGCATGAAAGACCCCATTTGCACAAGGTTGGATGCCGAGCTACTCATGTCCCATTTCTCATCCTCAGTGATCTCACTGAAGGTATGTTCTTCCCCCCCAGCCACGTACAACACCACGGGTACCAGATAGGTGATGAGCACCCTGGGATGCCTGTTGTGGTTGGTCTTCCTCCTCCTCCTCAAAGCCACATTCCTCCTCTGACTCCTCTTCCTCACGATCCTCTTCCAGCGTTGCCGCAGGTCCAGCAAGCGATGCTGATAAGGCTGTTTCTGGTGGTGATGATGACCACAACTCTTCCTCTTCTTCTTCACGCTCATCTACGGCCTGATCCAGCACTCTTCGCAGGGCACGCTCCAGGAAGAAAACAAATGGTATGATGTCGCTGATGGTGCCTTCGGTGCGACTGACTAGGTTTGTCACCTCCTCAAAAGGACGCATGAGCCTGCAGGCATTGCACATGAGCGTCCAGTAACGTGGCAAAAAAAATCCCAGCTCCGCAGACGCTGTCCTAGCACCCCGGTCATACAAATAGTCGTTAACGGCTTTTTCTTGTTGGAGCAGGCGGTCGAACATTAGGAGTGTTGAATTCCAACGTGTCGGGCTGTCGCAAATCAAGCGCCTCACTGGCATGTTGTTTCGCCGCTGGATATCTGAAAAGTGCGCAATGGCCGTGTAGGAATGCCTGAAATGGCCACACACCTTCCTGGCCTTCTTCAGGACGTCATGTAAGCCTGGGTACTTATGCACAAAGTGTTGTACGATCAGATTACACACATGTGCCATGCACGGCACATGTGTCAACGTCCCCAAATTTAATTCCGCCGACAAATTTCTTCCCTTGTCACAAACCACTCTGCCCATCTCCAGTTGGTGCGAAAGATGCTGGACCAGGAGGAGGATGGCGGCTTTGAGTTTGTGTGCTGCTTGTACTATTGTGTTGATCCCATATGTGTTTGTGATGTGCGATCATGTGCCTTCGCAAAGCAGTTGTACCTAGGTGGGTGTTGGACTTCCCACGACTCAGTTTCTTTTGGCACAGGCTGCAAATGGCATCGCTGTTGTCAGAGGCAGACACAAAAAAAATGCCACACTGCTGAGCTCTGCAATGACAGCATTCTGGTGGTGGCAACAGCATGCGTTGATTGGCGTGCTGTCTGGCTGACCCCGGGTGCCGATGCATGCTGTCTGACTGTGCCACTAGCTCCTTGCGACGACCTTCTCCTGCTTCCAACTCGTCTCCTCCTCCTCCTCTCTGTCTCCCCATCTGAACCTTCGCCCTGTTCTTCTTCTTGCCGAGCGGGCACCCACGTGACATCCATGGATGCATCGTCATCATCAACCTCTTCACTTGTATCTGACAACTCAGCAAAGGAAGCAGCAGCGGGTACAACATCATCATCATCACACCGTACGTCCATGTGTGTAATGCTGCCTGACTGAGACATATCCCTGTTATCTACATCCTCTGGCAATAATGGTTGCGCATCACTTATTTCTTCCAACTGATGTGTAAATAACTTTGGTGTCCTGTGTTAGCCAGTCAACTATGTCCTCAGAACTTTTCGAGTTCAGGGTACGTGGCCTCTGAACAGTGGGCATTATTCTAGGGCCAAAGGGAATCACAGCACCACGACCACGTCGGCCCCTGCGGGGTGGCCTGCCTCTGCCTGTCATTTTTTTTTTATTAGTGTACACTACTGTTACACCAGATATGAGTTGCACTGGTGTGACACTGTGCCCTGGCAGGCCCTGAAACGCACACGCGTGAAGGAAACTGACTGCTATTATTTCACAGTCAAATTTCTAGTTTTTTTTTCTAATGTACACTACTGTTACACCAGATATGAGTTGCACTGGTGTGACACTGTGCCCTGGCAGGCCTCTGAAACGCACACGTGTGAAGGAAACTGACTGCTATTATTTCACAGTCAAATTTCTAGTTTTTTTTTATGTACACTACTGCTACACCAGAAATGAGTTGCACTGGTGTGACACTGTGCCCTGTCAGGCCCTGAAACGCACACGTGTGAAGGAAACTGACTGCTATTATATTACAGTCAAAAAAGTTTTGTTTTGTTTTTTAAATGCAAGCTATTGTGACACCAGATATGAGTGGTGGCACTGGGCAAGTGGGCACAGTATACGCTGTGAGCCTGACACACATGCTGGCAGGCAACTGCAATTAGATTCCACAGGGGGGAAAAAAGCAGACTGTTCTAGCCCTAAAAAGGGCTTTTTGGGGTGCTGTCCTTACAGCAGAGATCAGATGAGTCCTTCAGGACTGTAGTGGACACTGAATACACTAGCCTAGCTATTGATTTCCCTATTAAATCAGCAGCAACTACACTGTCCCTCCTCTCACTAAGAATGCGACTTCCCAATGAATCTGAAATGGATGCTGTCCAGGAGATGGGAGGGCCTGGGAGGGAGGGTCTGCTGCTGATTGGCTGGAATGTGTCTGCTGACTGTGAGGTACAGGGTCAAAGTTTACTCAATAATGACAAATAGGGGGCGGACCAAACATCGCATATGTTCGCCCGCTTTGGCGAACGCGAACAAGCTATGTTCACCAGGAATTATTCGGGACATCTCTACATATTAATCTCCATATAAATGGATAAAAACAGAGATCCCTGGTGCTTATTCTGCCATGCATTCTCAAATTGAATTCATCATGATGTTTCAATGCCATCATGATACTCTGTCTGATATATAATTTCACCTTTAACATTTGCACACCTTTAATACAAAAAAATACAAAAATGATGGAGAGAAGAGAGTGTGAAACAAAGGCAATAACTTGGGGGGAAGACACGTGTGGGTTGAGATGGGGAGGGAGATACAGTTAATTCTAATAACTTTTATGTAGTGTGGCTGGGATAGCAAAAATGTTGAATCCATGATGTTGGGCAGTTTTGCGTTGTATGGGGGTCTTCCTTTTGGCCAGCCCTGTCTTTTGTGCACATAAATTCTATTTTCATTTGTTATCAATTGGTAAATGTAATTCAATACCAATATAACTAAAATATATATCCCTTGACCCCTACTTTACAACCGAGAATGTTAGAAGTGTAATATCAAGAGCAGACAAAAAGCTTCCAGTTGACAACACTATTTTAGACAATGTAGCTGTCACTGACTTGTGCTATTTCCATCACCTACTTGTTATTTAGCAAGTCTCTCCTGCTGTTGACTGTCATATCAATTCATATCCCAGGTTTACACAAGCAGCAAGTTACTTGTTTGAGTGGTTGATTTTAAGAATGATGTATTGCTTCCTCCTCTGGAATTGTAGCTACACTGAGAACAATTATTTTGTTCTTTCCACATTTTTGTGTGTTTTCTGTAAACATGATTTGCTCTTTGAGCAAATCTCATACAAATATATTTAATTGACTGTTTTACTTATTAAAATTATTATCCGTTATGCTCACTGAATTCATTTCAAGATACAGTTCATTTGGGGATTTTTTTTTTTACTTTCTTTGGGACTTTGAATTTTAGAAATGTAAACTTTTTACAGTATAGATTTAGACCTGGATATGGAGAAGTAGCATATTCTTGAAAATAACCAGGCAAAGCACTGAGAAGGCCTTAAATTGGGACAGGCACTGTGGAAACACATAGTAGAAGGAATCATTAACTGAAGGGATATACAAATTAATATGGTGACACTCTACAGCAGTACATTGTTGATGTGTTGTGTTGACAAACATGAATAAAACCAGATTCAGGCTTCAGAACAGACCCGTTCGAAGCTTATGCTGGATTTATAGCCTGATATTGTTCTAGAGTGCACGCACAGCTCAAGAACCATTAAGAGATATCTAGAGGACATCCTGTATTTGCACTTGTACACCATGGTGCACACATTACATTTACTTTACAATGTCCGTGCTCAACATTGATATGTGGCATTGAAACACAGTGCACACTTGCCTGTGGAGCCTATACCAACCATCAACATATGACTCCATTGACTCCGATGCATGTCTACTCAATGCCATGTGGAAAATTCACACTAAAATGAAGAAAAATAAAAAAAAATTAACTGGTTGCATCTAATGCTTCTTAACTTCTGATATCAGGGCCTCAAACACAGCATCTATGCAATTTAGCTCATGTGAGTATGCAGAGTTATATTACTCAGGCTCCAACATGGTGCAACTCAGCTAGTTAAATTCTAGATGTTCTACAAGTCTTTGTTCAATATATGTCCTTTATAAATGCTCTCTTGTACAGGCACATGTAATGTTTTTAGAACTAGGTTTAGTTTCTCCAAAGCATTGGGAGCTCCAGTGCCTCATTTATCTCTGGGTTATAACATTATTAAATTATTACCACTGATTGATGAGGGATGATGGAGATTGAGGGGGTTGAGTGGTGTACATTCATTTAAGAAGTGTGATGCATTCTTAGTGAATTATTTGATGTGAATGTGTGCAGCATTTTGATTGCCTTGCTTCCAAATTTATAACAGGTACTCTACTATATCCAAATAGAACTTTTTATAATTTAATGGAAGTCTATAGGGTCAGGAACACAAACGTGTATTCCTAACACTATAGTGTTAAAAACACTATTAAGCCCCCTAACTCCCTCTTGCCTCCCTTATAGCAAAAACTCACCTTATATCCAGTGCCAAGAAGTTCTGCTGATGCTGGCTCTGCCCCCAATCTGCGTCCTTGGCTGACATCATCAGATTTTATTATATCAGCCAATTACAATGCTTAACCATAGGAAAGCATTGGATTGGCTGAGATCATCAATTCTGATGATCTCAACCAAAGAGGCTGGCCGGGGGCAGAGCCAAATGTTGCCCATGCTAATCAGCATCTCTTCATATAGATGCATTGAATCAATTCATTACTATGGGAAAAATTCAGCGTCTCCATGCAGACCATAGAAACTCTGAATGTAAGTGCTGCACTGTCCCAGGTAGCACCTCTAGTAGCCATCTGAGGAGGGGCACTTTTTTTTAGGTTTTATAGGAAAGGGGGGGAGGAGTCTAAAACGAATCTGCATATAGAGCACTATAGCTTTAGGAATACTGGTTTAAGATCAAGTCCAACCAGTTCCGTCATGAATTCCAAGAGTTTTCTTACAGCTTTAAAAAAGGTTAAAGTAAAACAAGATTTTTCACTAAAGTGAGAATTCAAAGTGAATTCATAGTGAAAGTCAAATTTAACCCCTTAAGGACACATGACGTGTGACATGTCATGATTCCCTTTTATTCCAGAAGTTTGGTCCTTAAGGGGTTAAAGGCAAAATAAATGCTGTGGGTGCAACAAGCCCTGTCACAAAATTATAAATAACTCAGTATGTGCAGTGTTTCAAGATGAATAAAAACATACAATAAATAAAAAAAAAAGACAATAAAAAAAATAGTTACTTGCGCTCTATTGGAAGTCACTATACACATTTAAATAACTGGAGGTTTTTTAGAATCACTCCAATGGACATTAAAATGTAAACCCACCTGCCACTTCATGGCCAAACCTCTTAGGTTAGTCCTACACTGACATATCATCTGGCTGCTTTCAGCTAAAAAGCAAAATCTCTAATTAGACAGAGAGGGGTATTTTCCTAAACTCCTACACACTTACTAACCCTTAACAGCGAGCACATGGGGTGAACGGCAGCCCTGCAACAGAAAAAGTTAATTATTTTATTTGTTTTTAATGCATGTATTGGGGCTGATGTGCACTATAGTAATTACTGCCGTCCAAGAGTAGTGGGAGTTTGAGTGCAGGGCTTAATGTTGTAGATTTGTATTTGCTTTTGTATGACACAGGCATGTTCTGCCACCCACTCCATGCGCTTCCTATTGAGGGTTAATAAGTGTGTAAAGATTTAGAAAAATACCCCTCTCTGTCTCTGAAAGCAGTAAGGTGAATTGTTAGTGTAGGACTCATCTAAGACGATTTTCCTTGACGTGACAGATGAACTTACACTTTAATGGTCATTGGAGTGATACTTAAAAACCTCCTGTTATTTAAATGTGCATAGGGGTATGGGATAGTGTGCAAGTATTTTTTTTGTTTTGTTTTGTTTGCATTGCATTTTCCTGTACATTGCCACCTATGATTTAAAAATGTCAAATATTTCACTATTATATCATGTGAAATATTGTCAGCTTTGAGATAAACTTTGTTTCCAGCAATTAGATTAGAATGTTTGACTGATACTGTTTACTTGGTAGAGGTAGTTATGGAGAAACTTTAATTTTCTTTTTCTTTGAATATCTAATGTAGATTACACTAAGCAAATGGATCTACATAAGGAAAGGAAAGAAGGTTCCTTCAGCAACACATCTTTGTCAAAACCTGCAATTTTCTAGGGAAAAAGAAATACATATATTCAGGCTTACTTGACTTTTAATGGTAATTATTAATGAGAACAATATATATGCAATTTATTTTATTCTTTAGATATGATTTTTTTTTCTCTCTCTCTATTCAAAGCCTCCAATTGTCCTCTCAAGTGTAAAAATGGACTTACCTTCTTTCTTCGTTCTATTTAAATTATGTTTTATCAAAGATCTCTCAAGCAAAATAAAAAAGGATTTGAAAAAAAAAACCAATGAGTTAAATTATGCATCAAGCACTACCGCTATACAATTCACTTGTAATACTCTTTGTTTAGATTGTATTTTTCCGTCACTTCAACCATTATGTTTAAAGAAAGAATCTTGGATTTCTCTAAATATGTCTACCAGACAATACACAAGCTTTGATGACATAATTTTCTATAAAACTGATGAATGTGTACGTTTGCTTCCTGTGGTGAATTCAATGGATTACAATAAATCAACTTCAAAAATTACGAGGAAAAAAAAAGCATGTTAAATTCGAAAAATTGCTGCAAGGGTCAATCCAGACTAACTGACAAATGTTCGCATTTCAATTACACATCAGGAGAGTCACACAAATCTGTTGCACAATTCAATAACTTACTGTTGTTTCCCCTCACTAAAAGTAAAACCAGTTCCTGTCTCTTTTGTAACTTCCTTTCATCTACCATGATTTGAGCCATCTCAACATCTCTGATGAAGATTGTTTCACTGAACTCTCTGTGAACTTGACCATAATAAATTTATCTGAAATTCATCAAAATGTTTGTGCTATAAGTTTTTGTTACTAATGAGTTGTGGTGGATGTACTCTAAAGATACATTATAGTCACCAAGACAACTTTATCTTCATAAAGCATAACTTAATAAACCACTTTGTTTCTGTCAATACAACCCTAGTTACACCATCCCCTGGCTGTGATTCAAACTGCCTGCATGGAAAAAAAAATGGTTTCATTTTAATCAGATGTTAACTTACTTTAGAAGGTTTTATTCCTGCTCTATAAATTAACCTTTAATCACACACAGCAGACTCCTGCAGGGTCTAGCAAGCTAATAACAGTGCAGGAGATAATACAGTCTAAATTAAACAGACTGCGCATTAAAGGAAGTATAAACATTAGATCACATTATATGCAGGGATATGTGACGAGAGTTACATAAAGTCCTTTAACTCCTAAATGACAGAGAATTGCAGTGAGATTGCCGGTGCATGATCTATACACTATGACTGCATCATTAAGGTAGAGATGATTTGGTGACTATAGTGTCCCTTTAACTCCAAAAATATGTTTAGAAGTCTGTTTCAATAAGATACATCAGTACTGTCCTGAATTACATTTTAGTTAAATAAAATGTTACTAATAATTTACTAAGCCAACTAAAATTTCTCACAACAGCCCGCCCCTGGACAAACCCCCACTTCCACCCCTAAAATTAAAGTGTCCTTCTTTGTCCATTTGAAATGTTGGGAGGTAGGTACATTTTTTTTACATTTAAAACATATGGCAATAGAGATGAGCTATCTATCACTATTTACCAATATGGTTTTCCATATGGAACAACTCTTTGCAAAAGTAAAAACAAAGAAATAGTTAAAACAAATAACATAGGAGTTCCTGGACACTCATTAACTAGTAGGGACCTGTCACTACTGTCCAAATGTTACCCTTACACTGCAGGCAGAACTGGGAGAGTTAATACCGTGTTGTGCTGCTCACCATATTGCTTCATCCACTCCATAAACAGTGGAATATGGACTTTTAGATACATATTTTTGGGTTCCAGAAGACCCTAACATACCTATTTCTCCATACACGTCCGTCTGTACTTTCTTTAACGGTAAGATGTTGTATATAATGAAAACAAAATACCTACTCTGTAGTCTTTTCTATTACTAAGTCATCCCTGATGGATAGAAACATAGAAACATAGAAACATAGAATGTGACGGCAGATAAGAACCATTCGGCCCATCTAGTCTGCCCAGTTTTCTAAATACTTTCATTAGTCCCTGGCCTTATCTTATAGTTAGGATAGCCTTATGCCTATCCCACGCATGCTTAAACTCCTTTACTGTGTTAACCTCTACCACTTCAGCTGGAAGGCTATTCCATGCATCCACTACCCTCTCAGTAAAGTAATACTTCCTGATATTATTTTTAAACCTTTGTCCCTCTAATTTAAGACTATGTCCTCTTGTTGTGGTAGTTTTTCTTCTTTTAAATATAGTCTCCTCCTTTACTGTGTTGATTCCCTTTATGTATTTAAATGTTTCTATCATATCCCCCCTGTCTCGTCTTTCCTCCATGCTATACATGTTAAGATCCTTTAACCTTTCCTGGTAAGTTTTATCCTGCAATCCATGAACCAGTTTAGTAGCCCTTCTTTGAACTCTCTCTAAGGTATCAATATCCTTCTGAAGATAGGGTCTCCAGTACTGTGTACAGTACTCCAAGTGAGGTCTCACCAGTGTTCTGTACAATGGCATGAGCACTTCCCTCTTTCTACTGCTAATACCTCTCCCTATACAACCAAGCATTCTGCTAGCATTTCCTGCTGCTCTATTACATTGTCTGCCTACCTTTAAGTCATCAGAAATAATCACCCCTAAATCCCTTTCCTCAGATGTTGAGGTTAGGACTCTATCAAATATTGTGTACTCAGCCCTTGGGTTTTTACGTCCAAGATGCATTATCTTGCACTTATCCACATTAAATGTCAGTTGCCACAACTCTGACCATTTTTCTAGTCTACCTAAATCATTTTCCATTTGGCTTATCCCTCCTGGAACATCAACCCTGTTACATATCTTAGTATCATCCGCAAAAAGACACACCTTACTATCAAGACCTTCTGCAATATCACTAATAAAAATATTAAAGAGAATGGGTCCAAGTACAGATCCCTGAGGTACCCCACTGGTGACAAGCCCAAGCTTCGAATATACTCCATTGACTACAACCCTCTGTTGCCTGTCACTCAGCCACTGCCTTACCCATTCAACAATATTGGAATCCAAACTCAAAGATTGTAGTTTGTTGATAAGCCTTCTATGTGCAACAGTGTCAAAAGCCTTACTGAAATCGAGGTAAGCAATGTCTACTGCACCACCCTGATCTATAATTTTAGTTACCCAATCAAAAAAATCAATAAGATTAGTTTGGCATGATCTCCCTGAAGTAAACCCATGTTGTCTCTGATCTTGAAATCCATGTGTTTTTAGATGTTCAACAATCCTATCCTTTAACATGGTTTCCATCACTTTCCCCACTACTGAAGTTAGGCTTACTGGCCTATAGTTGCCCGACTCCTCCCTATTACCTTTCTTGTGAATGGGCACAACATTCGCTAACTTCCAATCTTCTGGGACTACTCCTGTTATCAATGATTGGTTAAATAAATCTGTTAATGGTTTTGCTAGTACACCACTAAGCTCTTTTAATAGCTTTGGGTGTATTCCATCAGGTCCCATTGACTTATTTGTCTTTACTTTTGACAGTTGAAATAGAACCTCTTCCTCTGTAAACTCACGTGTAATAAATGACTCATTTATCCTTTTTCTTAACTGAGGTCCCTTTCCTTCATTTTCATCTGTAAATACAGAACAAAAATATTCATTGAGGCAGTCAGCTAGACCTTTATCCTCTTCTACATACCTTCCTTCTTTTGTTTTTAATCTAACTAATCCTTGTTTTACTTTTCTTTTCTCATTTATGTATCTAAAAAAGGTTTTGTCCCCCTTTTTTACTGACTGTGCTATTTTCTCTTCTGTGTGTGATTTGGAAGCTCTTATAACTTGCTTAGCCTCTTTCTGCCTAATCTTATAGGTAATTCTATCTTCCTCACTCTGGGTTTTTTTATAATTACTAAATGCTAACTTTTTGTTTTTTACTATTTTGGCTACATCTGTGGAGTACCACAGTGGTTTCTTGAATTTTTTGCTTTTACTGACAAGCCTAGTGCAATTTTCTGTTGCCTTCAGTAGTGCAACTTTTAAATAATCCCATTTCTTTTGGACTCCATTTAAATTGCTCCAGTCTGATAATGACTCCTTTACACATATTCTAATTTTGGAAAAGTCTGTTTTTCTAAAGTCTAAAACTTTTGTTTTTGTGTGGTGTGACTCAGTCACTGTTCTTATATTAAACCACACTGACTGATGATCACTGGATCCTAAACTTTCACCTACAGTAATATCTGATACCAAATCTCCATTTGTTAACACTAAATCTAGTATGGCCTCTTTACGAGTTGGCTCCTCAACGACTTGTTTTAGAGACAATCCCAGTAGGGAGTTTAGAATATGTGTGCTCCTGGCACAAGTAGCTATTTTTGTTTTCCAATTTATATCAGGAAGATTAAAGTCACCCATGATGATAACTTCCCCCTTCATTGTCATTTTAGCTATTTCTTCAACTAGTAGATTATCTAACTCTTCAATTTGTCCTGGGGGCCTATAAATCACACCTACACGAGTTACTGTGTGATTACCAAATTCTAACGTAACCCAAACTGACTCTATGTTCGCCTCACTAACCTTTATTAGGCTAGATTTTATGCTATTCTTTACATACAGGGCCACCCCTCCCCCTTTCTTGCCTTCCCTGTCTTTTCTATATAAAGAGTACCCTGGTATTGCTATGTCCCAGTCATTTTTCTCATTATACCATGTCTCAGTAACAGCGACTAAATCTACACTATCAGTTGCCATTATTGCCACAAGTTCATGGATCTTATTCCCTAAACTGCGAGCATTTGTAGACATGACTCTAAGCTTATCATTTTTAACACACTTGCTACAGGCACCTTCTGTCCTTGTTTTGGGGGACAATTGGATTGATGTTTTATCACCCTTTTGCCCCCCCCTCCTAGTTTAAATACATCCTAGCAAAACCTCTGAACTGCTCACTGAGAACATTTGTTCCCTTTTGAGAAAGATGCAAACCATCTTTTTTGTACAGTTTATTTCCATTCCAAACAGAGCTACCATGAGCAATAAAGCCAAATCCTTGCTCCCGACACCATTCACCAAGCCACAAGTTAAAGTCCCTAATACGCATCCGCCTGTCATTCTGAGTGTTATGCACAGGCAGAACTTCAGAGAATGACAATGTGGAAGCAACCTGCCGTATATCATTGGCAAAAACACTAAAAACTTCCTTAACCTCTGAAACCTCATTGCAAGCCAAGTCATTTGTCCCTAAATGGACAAGTACATCCAATTCCCCTTCCTGCTTTGCTTGCTTAACAATATTACCGATACGTCTCCTGTCTCTGTGAGCAGTAGCTCCGGGAAGACACCTCACAAGACCACCATTGTCCATCTCCACACCTCTTATGATGGAATCCCCCACCAACAACTGCTTTCTATTAGGCCTCACCAAGCCTCTCTGCACAACACCACTAGCCTCATTGCCTCTCTGCACAACACCACTAGCCTCAGTGCCTCTCTGCACAACACCACTAGCCTCAATGCCTCTCTTCACAACACCACTAGCCTCAATGCCTCTCTTCACAACACCACTAGCCTCAGTGCCTCTCTTCACAACACCACTAGCCTCAGTGCCTCTCTTCACAACACCACTAGCCTCAGTGCCTCTCTGCACAACACCACTAGCCTCAGTGCCTCTCTGCACAACACCACTAGCCTCAGTGCCTCTCTGCACAACACCACTAGCCTCAGTGCCTCTCTGCACAGCACCACTAGCCTCAGTGCCTCTCTGCACAACACCACTAGCCTCAGTGCCTCTCTGCACAACACCACTAGCCTCAGTGCCTCTCTGCACAACACCACTAGCCTCAGTGCCTCTCTGCACAACACCACTAGCCTCAGTGCCTCTCTGCACAACACCACTAGCCTCAGTGCCTCTCTGCACAACACCACTAGCCTCAGTGCCTCTCTGCACAACACCACTAGCCTCAGTGCCTCTCTGCACAACACCACTAGCCTCAGTGCCTCTCTGCACAACACCACTAGCCTCAGTGCCTCTCTGCACAACACCACTAGCCTCAGTGCCTCTCTCCACGACACCACTACACTCTGAAAGTGCAGAAAATGAATTATGTAGAGCAACAGACTGTGCAATATGCCTTTTATCCACAACTCCAAGTCTACCAGATCCTACAGTAATCCATCTGCCATTCCTAGTATGTCTCTGCGGCAGTGGCTTTGCAGCAGTTCCAGCCTGAGTTTGTTTACCAGATAATTTACAAATCTCAGACTTCAAAAATACAATCTCCTGCCGCAAAATAGAGAACTGTCTACAGATTAGACAACAACCAAACCTCCAAAAAGTGGAACGTGAAACAAATGCAAAGCAACTATTACACTGAACTAAGTCTGCCATTCCAATGAGGTGAATAATTTAAATCAAACAAACCTTAACTTTTTATTTATCCTCCTGAATACCTCGGATTACCTCCAGGTTATCTCCAGAATATCTCCAACCACACACACACTTAGAAGCAACACTCTCCAGAATATCTCCAACCACACACACACTTAGAAGCAACACTCTCCAGAATATCTCC
The DNA here is from genome assembly GCF_036172605.1 of Pelobates fuscus. NCBI lineage: Eukaryota > Metazoa > Chordata > Amphibia > Anura > Pelobatidae > Pelobates > Pelobates fuscus. Next base: position 37,774,617 of record NC_086325.1, read on the forward strand.
AACCACACACACACTTAGAAGCAACACTTAGATGAAGCAACCAAGCTCTATTAGCCAAGCTAATGACAACTACCCTTATATACTCCTAAAATCACCTCCCATTAGGAATGTTTAACACCTGGGTAGGCCTCTGCTTATTAGCAAACAATAGCTAATTTAAATAGCAATCAATAGCAAGTAGCTACCTAATCCAATCAAATGCCTTATAATTACCAACAGGAAATCAAACCTTGTGCAGTCAGTAACCTTTTCCTACAGATGAATCTTACCTGTAACAGTAAAAAAGAACTCTTAGCACAGCTCTTAGACAGTTGAAGCTTCTGTAAAACTCTCCAGAATATCTCCAACCACACACACACTTAGAAGCAACACTTAGATGAAGCAACCAAGCTCTATTAGCCAAGCTAATGACAACTACCCTTATATACTCCTAAAATCACCTCCCACTAGGAATGTTTAACACCTGGGTAGGCCTCTGCTTATTAGCAAACAATAGCTAATTTAAATAGCAATCAATAGCAAGTAGCTACCTAATCCAATCAAATGCCTTATAATTACCAACAGGAAATCAAACCTTGTGCAGTCAGTAACCTTTTCCTACAGATGAATCTTACCTGTAACAGTAAAAAAGAACTCTTAGCACAGCTCTTAGACAGTTGAAGCTTCTGTAAAACTCTCCAGAATATCTCCAACCACACACAGTGGTTAATAAATAATTGGATGTGCAGCACCCATAAAGGTTGGATGGAAAAGGCAAAAAATAAAATATGTGAAGGGTTACTTGATATTTATCACCTTATCCCTCACTCATTTGCAAATAAGGGATTAAATATTAAATCTGGCGACACAAAGGGTTTCTTCACTAACCATTTCCTGTATGGCATGGATTGCAAAATGGTAAATTGAAAAGTTGTTGTAGAATGGCAAATCACATAGCTTGTTTAAATGCTTTACGTGTAAAGAGTGTATCCTCTTTTTTATTTTACAAAAAGTGTATTTTTCTGTAGAAATTAAAACTTGCATTAAATTAAACTTGTTTCATCCCCTCCCCCAGCTTTCAAGCAGACAATTGGTTAATTTATTTCCTGGTTTGGTTAGCTCAGTGGAGCTAAACTCAAGAGGCAGATAATTCCCACTCCCGTCGGGCTGAAGGGGGAGGAAGGGGTTAAATTCTTATCTTTCTCTATGTCTACAGCTGCAGGGTTAACCCAAGATGGACCTGGCATCCAGACCACTTCATTGAGCTCAATTGGTCTGGGTGCCTATAGTGGTCCTTTAACAATGAAAAATGCTCATTGGGCAGTTTCAGGAAATCTTTCAGACTACCTTGAGCTTAATCATGATTTACAAATAATTTCTGAAAATTCAATTAAAAACACAGAAAGCAAGCCATAAGAGGGTTTAAGATTTCTGATTGTCAGTACATTACACCCTTTGGCTTCAGTTATAGAGTTAGAAAAGATCAGTAGAAACACAATCGTTTTCCTGTTTGTTATGTCTGTTGTTTGGCATGGTGCCACGGGTAGAATTGATCAACAGCTCTGAATGTCACTGCGTCTCTGCATCTATTGAGTCACTGAGCATTTCGTAAGTAACTGGCAATATTAATTCCTGTTTAGTTGCTTGCAATACTATATCTTAGTCCTTCTTCCTAGCCTTCCAAAATGATTGACTACCGAGTGTACACATTTTTCTTAAATTCTTTATTTAAGGTTAAAATAATATATATTTCATAAAACATAAACAACTTTTGAACCTTTAGGTTGTCATAAAAGAACCACCAATCAATGGAACACACTAGTCAATCATTTGCCAATTTTTTGTTGCTGCAAAGGCTTGAGTTTTAAAGTTCTTGGTGTGGGTCCACATAATGCAAAAAAACTGTTTTTAATTATCGCTTTCTAATTTCTATGATACAAAGAATGTGTTGAATGCTATTATTATAAACTTAACTCAGTTAAATAAATAACATTTGAAAGTCTTACAGAATTAACAAGGGCTGTTAAGTCTAGATGCTTAGAGCTCTTAGATCGCCCAGTGCGTGCAATATTTGGTAATAAGTACTAGTGATAATATAAATAGACCTGTGGGAATAATTTGGGAACACTAAGTAGGTGAAACAGCTGTTTTAATGAAAGAACAGCTTATGAACCATAGCGGACCCAATGCTGCATTACAGTAGGGTCCATAAACTGCTCTCTCATCCGATGCACGTGTTAAAGAAATTAAGGCAATTGCAACCTTTTCTCTAGCATTTAAGACACAGGGTAAGTGCAAACAGAAAGGACGGCATAGACAACACACTTTACATAAAAAGGCATGTTATGGTGGATATAACTTAAAAATAATGTGACTTTACAAAATAAGGTGGCAATAAAAATCTGTTGTGATAGGATGAAGATGGTATAATAACAGGATTAACGGATGGTCGCGCTAATACAGGGAAGGGAAGGAATTAAATTAATATAGTGTTACATTTTTTGTTATGATATTTACTCCCCAGTAGCAGAAATGCATATCATTATTTTAGTGTGACTGTCATTAATTCATTATTATGATCATTATTTGTATGATGCTAAAACAAAGTCGAGTTTGGAAGATAAACATTTTCATGAATACTTGGTATAAAGTTTTTTTTGTCAAACTTCAAAACATTTCATCTCTGTGAGCAAATCTGTTCAATAACCTTTTTTTGTCATGTTACCAAGGGACTTTTTATATCCATGAATTGAATTAAAAAAAATATTTAAAAAAAAAAACGATTCAATATAAAAAATAAAAACGCAAGCTGTAATATAAGTGTTCTCATAACAAAAAAGCGATAATGGAAAAAAAAAGATTTAAAAGACAAATGATATAAAAACAACCATCAAATAGCCATTTTTCAGTCATTCAGTCATCAAATGTGCTTAATCCACTTTTAAAGTGGCACTTGGCTTAGTGGTCACACTAAGTGTAGCAGTTATATTTGGAATTGTCTGTGGGAGCCGGTACACTTGTATTGCCAAAATGTGTGGGAGTATTCTGACTGAAATCATGTCTCCCTGGCACTCTATAACTCCCAGATTAATTAATAATATGGAATTTATACTTCAACATTACCTATGTCAATGCTGTCCAACCTGTACGATAGTAATAGGTTGAGAATAAAGGGCTAATCTGCCATCTAGCTAACTCATTCCCAGCATTCTAAACCTCAAAGTGAATCTTCAAGAAAAGTTTATATATTTGTTCATTTTAGTAGATGTTAAAAAAAAAAAAAAACATCTAGTCTTCTTATTGGTGAGTTGCTATCCCTATAGATTCCCACTACAACCCACATCTCCAGTCCCCTAGTTGACCTCAATCAAGATCCAAAGCAGTTATTTTTTTTTTCATTTTTTGTTTGCAATGTTTTATTCCATACATAGGTAACTATTTACTTAATATTATTTTCCATCTTCTTAACTTCTTCATGACAACTGGCTGACTATTCCTTTTATTTTGCATCTCTCCTATCAATTCAATTGTCTCAAATGGGTTAAGAGAAAATAGCAAAATAAAACCAGGGCAAGGTAAGGAGCACAGTCTAAGATGTCATGAATCAAGGTCCAAATACAACAATGTATACTTCAATAGTATTTGAAAGGACCTCCAAATGTCTCCAAATGTTATTCAGCAATCAAAAAAGAAACCATACACACAAACAAACACACACACACACACACACACACATTATTGCAGTTAACAAAATGTAAACAACCTCAGCAGAAAAGAAGCAAAAACTTAAAACAATATCTATGCTGGACATGCTTCATGCCAGGGAGAACTTTTTCGACAAAATACAACAAACACATTTATCAGATCTGGTGGTAAATAAGTCAAAAGTCAAAAGCCACAACAAAAAAAAAAAACATCAGGTGAAACACAATAAGGATAAAGGGCCGATAGAATGGTAAGTCATTGAAATAACTACCAGGATACCATCATTTTTAAGTATTCATGGGACTAAGCAGTTTTGGGTTGTTGTTTTTTCACTAAACCATTAATCTGACATCCACCTCTATTTCAACTGTGCACCAGGAATAAATAAAATACAACTCTAGTTATGTACCCAATTAACTCATTTATAACTCCAGGAAATATTGAGAGAGCAGAAATGAAGGTACCACTATCCCAAACAACTGCTACCTTAATACATCCTGCATTTGACCTTCTCTTTTAAATTCTTCTTCAGCCCATCACTCATATCACATACACCCAAAATGCTCAAATGTTCAGAAGATGTTTATGCATAAATTGGCAGCTTACAACCCAAGAAAATTTGCTCTGCATTTTGCTAGCATTTACTCTCACTCTTTGAAACTTATCAAACCTACAATATTGGCACTTAATCATTGACAAACATATGCACATACACACTGACTCTACCCATAATCAAGTGGCTAAGATTTACATGAATTGTTATTGAAGAACACCATCCTTAACTGCTAGCACAGCAGGAGAAGCAAAACTCATTTTCTGAAGTTTAATATATCCATTTAAAACCATAATAAAAAATCCAAATGTTATATCGCCGAGGCTTAATGTCAGGAAAATAAACAATAATTAAAAAATGACGTTCTTGTTTCAGACATGAAATGATTTAGCTGGAAATTTTTCCTTATTTGTTCTGTGGTTTATAAAACCATTGGTTATAAGCCCTGTGATCATTTTCTATGGTAAATACATTTTACTATGTGCTTCACTTACCATTATGTCTTTCAATATTATTGATGACCAGTAATGGCCAGAAGAAAAAAAAAATGACTTTTGTTTAGAAAGGATTTGTGAGAGAACAAGGACAATGTAAAACTGGAACAAAGGGGCAAAGGTGTTATAGAAATAACTGAATTGCATATTTGGAAAATTATACTTTCAATGCAAAAGCAAATGTGTTATCTGAATAGTGGGATTATTTCAATGTCGAGGTGAGTTTGATTCATAATAGTTAATATTATTATGTCTAGATTTCTTAAATTTAATCTTCCCCATAATTGTATTGTATAATTTTTGTACCAATCGTGGCCTGAATGGATTAATAGTGCTGGTTTTCAAATTCATGCTTTTTGGTTTAATATAAAGTAACACAAAAGTAACACCACACATTTCGGGAAAAAAAGGCTTCTTCAAGTTTTTGGCAATACGCATTGTGTTACTTTTGTGTTACTTTTATTTACTTGATTTTAGCATTAAAGTATACTTGGCATTCACTTTTCCAATATGTTTGACCATTTATTACACTTTTTATGCTTTTAAGTAGTTTTATCTTTTATTGTTCCTGGCACATCTATTGTCTATGAAGAACCAACTGCACCCTATTCCTGGATAGGATTATCCTGTGGACAAGTCTCTCAACATTATATCCCTAGTGAAGATCATACCACCCAAGCCAAGCTCTAATACATGAGCGGTGTCTACTGCTCTACCAAATCTGAGTAAATTAACATCCTTTTTTCATTCATTGGTTTCAACACAATCAGCAATGTTGTTTGCTTTTTAAAAAAAAAAAAAAAATGAATCTTATATATTCATCTCTATACTGTGAGACTGATCCATAAAGCTACATATGTCTCAGTGGGAATTGTACTGCTGTATGCTGTTTTACCCAGAGCTGGTCTATAGCTCTTTTAAACGTGAGTTCTAGCCCAATATCTCTTTTGTGTGTCTTCCACCACGCACTACACAATATGCACTAATATTGGTTATTTCCTGTTTATTACATATATCTACAAGTATTTTTGAAGTTCAGACGGTTACCAACTAAGAATATCTCAAGCACACTTTGGAGTTCTTGGCGCAAACTGCATTGTGTTAAGTACCTTTTCTGTTCTTTCTCTCTGTAAGGGGTTGATGATATCCCTACATCTAGTGTTTGCAGCCTGCTCTTTTATATTTAAGTTGGTATTTTTAGCACTTTTCCTATTTTATGTACACAATGTACAATGTCTTTTGGAAAAGACAGATGAAAAAAATCTTGAGGCTCATGTTTGCACACCCTATTCTTTGAAGGAAACATAAAATCTCCTTCTACTTCTTCACCAACTACATTGTAAAAGATTCTTCCAAAACAATGTTCCCTTTAATTAAAAATTTGAAAGTGAAACTGTTAAAGTAGTTTAATTAACAATACCCTGCAGTTCACATTCATTAGCTTTCATTTCAATGCAACTACAATTTGTAGTCACTAAGTATTTTTAATTTAGTAGTTCTTCCAACGTGATACCGTTCATCTAATAATTCTTATAGGAAATGCTCCTCCAAACATTAATTGGGACATGAAACTTGACACTTTTTTTCCATGCATATGTTTTATAAAATGTAGGAACATTTCCTGGTATTGCTCTACTCAAAGCAACAATAGAGAACAGAGGGGAAAGTTTTCTCCTATCACATACAATTAAGGAGCTGGGAAGTTCTGCTCATATGATCGCTGTGATATATGTAGAAAATAATGAAGAAAGTAGCATGTTCTTGATGCATGATAATGTTCCAGGTTTGGCATAAAATAGGTTGGGAACCCCATATGTCCCTTTTATACACTTGACACTTTTGGAATATTTGTAATGCAGATGTTACCATAAACTAATTGGTGCAAAGTGTAAATTTATTGTAAGTGTCCCTAGTTAAACTATTTAAATTTAGACACCTCAACAGCTTCTGGGTGATCGGGTATTGAAGTCCCTATGTGAAAAGATTAAGGCGTTTTAAGAATTCTATGATCAACCAAAATTCCAACAACATACACAATTTTATGTTTTTCCAAGAGACATGCAAATTATAATTAATTGAGACATGAGCCAACAGAAGGAGCATTAGAAATGCCAGATGGGGATTCAAAGAAATAGCAAGTAAATATAAATGAGTCAAGCAAATTACTCAATCTATACAGATGTATTCTGAATTTAAAGCAGAGTCTTTCTTTGAGGAAGGTAAAAAGGTAGCACTGCATCACTTTACCAGATATATTTCTCCTTTCTTCTATTTCATCCCTTAGACATGCGTGAAATTAGTTCCATATAGGACAACAGGCGATAGGTATTTTAAAGTCATTACTAGAGTTCTGGTTTGTTATATGATAATTGTGATAATTAATGTATAATAATGTGTGATTTGATCTAATTTTCCTCCATAATTGTAATACAGAGTTATTAATGTAACAGCTTCAAGGCAAAATACTTCCAACACCTGTCCATTTATGCATAACTCTCAGATGAGAAAATGGAGACTAATTTCTGGCTGATAAATATCCTCTGAAATGTATATCAAATTGTCCCAAAGTTTCACCTCTTTATTAAGCTACAGAAACTACTTCAGATATTGCTTGCAAAGTTTCCAGGTAATGTAAGTACACTGTTTCCTGTATAACAGAAACACTGGTAGGTAAGTTGGCATACAGTTGTGAGAAAACCTTTATAAACGTTTCAGAATAATGTTTTTTCTTGTATTACTTATGTGATGCAATATGAAGTCCTGCTAATATACAATCCAATTAACCCCTTAAGGACACATGACATGTGTGACATGTCATGATTCCCTTTTATTCCAAAAGTTTGGTCCTTAAGGGGTTAAACACAGGTCTCACCTGTACATGGTCTTATTTGTTAAAAAAAAAAAAAATGTGAGCATTTGTGGCCTTCGTAACTGATTGTATTTAGTTAAGAGACAGTGACTTCATCTAAACATTTATTGTACCTGTTGATGTTAGCAAATCCACGACAAGATACTTTTACCCATTTATGTTAACCAAGCAGCTTCAGGTAACTGATAATTCTAGGTTAACTTCCATGACCTGGGAATTTAAGATCATGTCACAATTGCTATTTTTCAGTAAAGCGTGCGTTTCGACTAATCCATAACAAAGCATTTCTTCTGTTCTAGACATTCAATTGTGCATTTGCTTGTACATATAGCTGTTTGACGCACACATCGGGACAAGGTGTTAGTTGAAAAGCTCATACTGAAACATTGTCAACCTCTGGTTCCAAGCCCAAAATTGGTCCCCCAATTTCACTGTTTAAGTGGCTCGCCAGAGCTTTGAAAGGAAATGTATTCAAGCCCCAGGCAACCGCCCAAACCAAATTGTTTACTGTAGCATTACTGAATGTCAAAGTGCCATGTAGACTTTGCTCACTCTGTGAAGAGTCGTATTAAAGTATTTTCTAGAATTAATTTTGTTATATAATACACAACAGTTAAAGGGACGCTGTAGTTACCAGAACAACTCCAACTCACTGTAGTTGTTCTGGTAAGTAAAGTATGTCCCAGCAGGCATTTTCATGTAAACACTGCCTTTTAAGAAAAAGGGCAGTGTTTACATTGCTGCCTAGGGACACCTCCAGTGGCAGTCACTCAGATGGTTTCTTTATGCATGGACACACTGAACTTTCCCCATAGAGATGCATTGATTCAATATATTTCTTTGAGGAGATGCTGATTGGCCAGCATAGCTTTTGGCACCAACCTATGCCCCGGCTCCTTGGCTGAGATGATCGAAATTGATAATCTCAGCCAAGGAGGTGGGTCAGAGCAGAACCAGCGCATGCTGACCCACACTGTGCTTGAAAAAAGTGAGTTTACTACCTTTTTAAGGGGTGCAGGGAGGGGCTATGGGTCTAATATGGTTTTCTGACATCATAGGGTCAGGAATACACATTTATATTTCTGACCTTATAGTGTTCCTTTAAATATTGTGCCACAAAGGCAATTTTAAAATTGTTACCAAGATAATGCTGTGCTTTTAATTTGTTTCGCTGACAAAAACACAACACTATACTAGAGGCTCACATACTTTTTTCCAAGAAAGTCAGAGAATAAAATATCAATGTATTAACACACATTTTAAAGAAGTAAAATTTTATTTTTTTGTAACAATTTAATTAGATTCTCTATATCTGTCATTAGCAATCTATTGAAGAACAGATTGTGTTTTAGATCAAATTATTGCAAGAATATAGAAATAATTGTGGAGAGTTCACAAACTTTGTATCACCACCGTAAAGCTGAACAAAACTTCCACTTTGTGCTGCATTTTACTACAGTCATTGAACCTCCTGCACAAATGTGCCGATTTGCAATTTGTCTTCTCAATTTCAGTGAAATTGTACCATTCTGTTGATTTGTAGTAGGCAGAATCCACCGTAACCTCGCTAGATAAATTAGATTGCTTGTGTGTGTTTTTTTAAGGCTTCTAACAAATCACAATAGATGGCTCCAGTAAATAGCATTTTTGTCTTATCCTTAAGGAAAGTCCTGTACCAGACTGGAATTCACAATCGCAATAAATCTACATGCAATGAGAAGTAATGGCTTCTTATAAACATTCGGTACCACTATCAGGCAGAGCCTTGCTAAGGTCAGTTTGACACAACAGGGCATTTAAGCCATTCTGATATAGCAAGAAGATATCCGTTTTGTTTTTATGCGATTTAGAGTCACAACCTCTTGTGTGTGAAATAAAAATGCTGTCTTACCAAATAATAGTTTTTAACCCAAACTTTAACCCTTCATGAAAAGAATAATGGCCCTGACACATAATCAGTCATGAAGGGGTTAATTGGGTATAGATATTTATGGGGTTCTTTGCTATAGAATGGATACTTTACTAATATTCAGAACCGAATGCATCTTTCAGGATACATGCTTTCGCTAATTATCATTCTCTTGCTTTTTTTTTTTTTTTTTTGCATATGAATGGTATTTTGGAATACTATTTGCCCACTGGCAGCAGCAGTCAGCTAATAGTTAAAGGACCACTCTAGGCACCCAGACCACTTCAGCTTAATGAAGTGGTCTGGGTGCCAGGTCCAGCTAGGGTTAACCCATTTTTTTTTTTATAAACATAGCAGTTTCAGAGAAACTGCTATGTTTATAAATGGGTTAATCCAGCCCTCAAATCCTCTAGTGGCTGTCTCATTGACAGCCGCTAGAGGCGCTTGCGTGATTCTCACTGTGAAAATCACAGTGAGAACACGCAAGCGTCCATAGGAAAGCATTGATAATGCTTTCCTATGAGACCGGCTGAATGCGCGCACAGCTCTTGCCGCGTGTGCGCATTCAGCCGAATGGAAGGAGAGGAGGAGGATCGGAGGAGAAGAGCTCCCCACCCGGCGCTGGAGAAATGTAAGTTTTAACCCCTTTCCTCTCCCCAGAGCCCGGCGGGAGGAGGTCCCTGAGGGTGGGGGCACCCTCAGGGCACTATAGTGCCAGGAAAACGAGTATGTTTTCCTGGCACTATAGTGGTCCTTTAAAAAACCTCAGCAAATGGGAGGGCGGGGCCTGACTGTCATGGAGGGTAGACGTGCCTTGCTGGAGCTCCTCACTAATCTTGGCTATTAAGGCATTTACTGACCACAAACAGCTCCAAAATAGGACAACAAAGAGATTTACTAGCCCTCAGTCCTCACAGGAAACGGGTGAAGCGGCCCATGAGCGGAAAACAGACAGACGGTCATGCCCGCGAGAGCATGCGGCCTAGCATACGTCGGGCGGGAGAGGCGGCCGACCTCCCAGCCTGGAGGTGCCCGGTAACCATCTGCTACAAGCGGGCACCCCGCAACCTCCCCCCTTGGACCGGTGGGGGTGATCCCGGTCCACCTATGGGGAGCCTCCCTGGCATGGCGGAAACAACTGGGAAGTTAGCCGGAGAGCCGAGAAGCCCACCTAAAATGGCGGAGACCACGCAGACCTCAAACAGCCACGAGGTGAAACACGACTACGTGTCCAACCTGGACCGAATATTCAATAACTTCTGACTACAGCTCGAGCAAAAAATGCTACTGAGTGCCCCAACACTCCTGGACAGCCACTCACCTCGACAGCTGCCACTCGACCCACAGCAACAGCTTGCAGCCCCAGCGGGGAACAGAGCTGTGAGATGGTGGCGGAGGGACAAGCAGGTCTCACCCCCACACATGGCAGCAAAGCGGAGGGAACCACTGAAATCGAGCACGGCACACAGACGGCGCCAAGCACGCAAACGATGGGAGGCAAAGCACAGCATGAGACCCACACGACTGACCCACAAATACCAACAGCTTACCCCACTGTGGTTGAACCTGAACACAGCCAGAGGCCAAATCTTTGAGAGGTCGGTGTCTGCTAACAGGCAAAGCTGGAGCAGGCACGTCTTCTCATCTGGGCTCCACTCTGCAGACCTGAGCAACAGCCTGGGACTCAAGCCCCGCACTGGTATAGGATGAATGTGCAGCTATGTAACTCCAGAGGACCTGATCCGGGACCCACAGGCTCTGAGCAATCTGGAGGCCACAGGACTCAACCCTTACACAAGACAGCCCCTGGTACCAGCTCGGTATTCCCGCAAAACGCAAGCAACAATCCTTAGCTTAATAGTTTAGCATCTCTGACCCACTCTCTTGCCATAAAGGATGCAATTGCTAAGCTGATTTCTTACCCTGATTGAACCCTTTGGAAAACTTAAACGGGGGTTAGACTTTAGCATGTCAGAATATTTCTCTCCTTCTGTCTCGCTCTCTAGACTCCCACCTGCTGCTGTAGTACTATAAGGCATAATGTGCTCTGTTAATCCTGCATTTTTACTAAGCAAGATAGCATAGCTAATCACACTGCATATATAGTACAAGCTTTATAGTTTATTATAAGCTGTTAAACTTACGCTACATTGTGTAAACCTCGCCTTTGCGTTAACTAACATAATTCATTTTTATTTTATTTTTTGCATGTTTATGCTCCAAGCTTTAAAGACAACTCACTAAGTCTACCTATTCTGTAAACTTACTATTTGTCTCTCTAACAAGTATACATAGTGTTTTTTTCGTTTTGTTTTTTTTTTGGTTTTTAAGCTACTGCAAACTGTACTACTAGATTTTGCTATATCAAAGCTTAATATGTAACTTAACCCTAGCAACGGTTAACTCTTGTTATATTAACTCCTTAAAATTGTGCATGTCAGACAGGAAAACTAACATGTTAATTGAAATGTCAATCTACTGTCTATGTTTTCTCTCAACAAAACCTAAAAATTGTGCCGTCTATTCATATGCCATGTTTTGATTATTGTCTGTTACCGCTTACGACTGCTATCGTGGCTGAGTAAGCCTATTGTTATACCTTGCACAACAGAAAATAAAGAATTAAAAAAAAAAAAAAAAACCTCAGCAATGCAAGGTGGAGGTTTCCCAACACTTGGTAGTCAGTCACCACATTAAAAAAGTAAATAAATAGGGATGTGCATGGGCATAAAATTTGGTTTGGTTCAGTTCGGAAATTCTGGTAAGTAAAAAAATTTGTCTGCAGTTCGGAACTGCCAAACATCATCACTTCGGAACTTCGGGGCTTCGGAACTTCGGCACTTCGGACATTCATAAGCATCCGAATGTCCGCATGCCATGAATGTACATTCACAACGAAACTAATTGCACATTGTGGCAAAAATGACCTCGCCACTGCTTTCTGGAGGGGCCTGTTTGCCAGCCTCCTAACCTGGGACTATGGGCCCTGTGATAACCCATGTTCAAAAGTACTGTTTCTGCCCCTTGGACTTTTAACTGGAAAAGATTCGAACACGTGGCGGCGGCCATCTTAAATTGTCAAACGGCCAGCGGTGTTTTGTCGTCGAGTATATGGAACTGTTTTGGGCATTGGACCATGTGCATGGTGGGTCAAAATTTCCTTAACCCCTGCTCTGATCTGGGTGATTTTTGAATATGTTGTTCACCCATATCAGGGCTATCAGTGGATGTGACATTTGTGGGGATATGTGGTGTTTTGGGGGGTTTGTTCTGTTTAGAGTTAATTGAGTTAGCCCATTGTCTTTGCTAATTGTATCACAGGCAGAGGGGATGGATAGTGTGCTGTAAGTGGGAGTGTCGGACATTGTTGTATGGTTCTGATTGGTTTGTGTCCTTTGTGTGCCTGTGTTCCATCAGGCCCAGGGGGTGTGCCTCTGGCCTGAGGAATTGTATATAAGCAAACCTGTACCAATAAAGCCTCAGTCTTGGCTCATGTTTGGGGGATTGGAGAACTACCTACACTCTGGGGATTGCTATAATCACTATACTCCCCAGAGTATAATCACTAGCTCTTGTAAGAGCTGTTATTGTTCCTGCTCTCTGGACTAAGAGAGGTCTACCTACTAGAAGCTGGATCCTGGTCTTGGGTCCAAAGTGGCTGGAAGACAGCGAGACCCCAACCAAGCTGCGGCAGTTCGTGGGGTCTGTGGTGGTTATGGTGTCTAGTGGAGTGCTTGGAGCCCTCGGAAGGCACTAGGAGCATCCGTCAACGGAGGTACCCAGTCGGGGTTCCAGGTGATCTGTTACACACATGTCTATTGCTCATTTCATTGGACAGGGAATAGTGAAACCAGATTGGGCAAGCAAGCATTACATTGTAGAAAAGGAATTAGCTTATTGGTCAAGATTCCTGTCATCATTCATGTAATTTTTCCTCCTCTCTCTTGTTTTCCCACTTTTCAGAAATCCGAATCACTTCGGCACTTCAGCACTTCGGAGCTTCGGAGCTTCGGCACTTCCAAACTTTGAAATTTTGACGCTTCGGGACTTCGGCACTTTGGACATTCGTAAGCATCCAAATGTCCGAATGTCATGAAATTCGTACAAATGTACATTCGGACGAAACAAATTGAACATGTCTATAAATAAATTAAAAGCATATGAGAGTCGATAAGAACCCTGTATTACTATAAATATGGTTTAAACTCTTCCGGTGACCCCACCTGTCACATGGAAGGCGGGTGCATACCTGCTTAATGTTTCAATATAGGAATGGGATTGAGAAATAATGAGTGGAGGACATAAGCCCCCTGTGCTCCCGCACTTGAGGCATCAGGTGGGAGACATTAAAACAAATAATTGGGGGGTTGAAAAATCAATGTCCAGAACATGCCCCCACCCATGGTCAGTACTGCCCATGGTGGAGGCAACACTAGGTCCTAGATATTATAATTATTACCCCCAACCACTGCCAATGGGTGAGGGCCAAGGAGGCGTTAATATTATAAAAAGTGTGTCCAACCACTAACAATGGGTGGGGACCAGGAAGGAGAACATTAGGTCAATCCCGAAATATTATGATTAAGGCCCCCACCTGCCACCAAAGGGTAAGGGCTGGGGGAGGACATTAGGGCCTTCTCCCTTAATATTATCCTATGGGGATAATAGGATGCCTCCTCTTTTCTTTTTCTTTTTTTTATTTGCATTTTGTAATGCATTTTGTAATGCATTTCAGTATATAGTACAGCAAGGAAGTATTGCACTGAGTAACAGTCCTGTTCAAGCTGTTTCACAGTTCTTGGTGCTTGCTTTGTTTCTCGTGAGCAGGTTGATACCTTAACCTTTTAGTAACAATAACGAGGTAGAGTGGGGGTGAAGGGGGGGGGAGTAGGGTAGGAGAGTGCTGGGGGAGAATCTGTATCCACAAAAGGCTGGAGATGGTTTGCATAATCACTATTACAAAAATCAGATGTACAACTTATTTGTGTTGCATAGATACATTCTATTCCTCCTAGTCGTTGCGTACAGATTGTTGCTATATGCAGATTGCTACGTACATATGGTCTCAGCTGGTGGAGTTGCGTACATGTTGGTGGGGTGATTCTATATATCAGTGGCTCAGGGTTTCAGCCCTGTGTGGTTGTTATATACGTCTCCCATAGTTTCCAAGCTGCCATTATGGCTGGCTTCGGTGGTGCGGTCTTTCGTGCCATTATTTCATATTGTTTTGTCAGCTGTATTGTGGCGAGACATTGAGCTACTTTTGGTGGGCACGGGTCCCGCCAGTGCCTGCTAATCATTTGGAGGGCTGCTACTATTATTTGGTATATAAGGTATTGGTGGGCTTTTTTGAGGTCTTTTGGGAATAATTGTAATAGATAAATTTCTGGGGACTGTTGGAGGTGGACACCTGTGCAGGCCTTTATTACTTGTATTATGTCTGTCCAGTATTGCTGCAATTTTGAGCAGGACCACCATATGTGTAGCATGGACCCTTTGTCCTTCATGCAGCGCCAGCATGAGTCTGGTATATTGGGATTACCTTTTTTGAGCCGTACTGGTACCATGTACCATCTCTACAAAATTTTGCGCGTGATCTCCATATGGGAGGTGCACAGTGAGAGGTTCTTGTGTGCCCGGAGTATTTGGGCCCACTGACTCTCAGTGATGTGGGTACTGAGTTCGCGGTCCCATGCCTTTATAAATGTGTGGGCTTGGGGTCCTTCTGTGGTACTAAATGTAGCATAGACCATGGATATCAATTTTTTCCGTGGTCTTAATTTAAGACATATTTTTCCACCTCCGTCAGCTGTAGACCATTTACAGTGTTGTACGAGCATATTGTTTGGGTCCTAAACCATGACATAAGCTGTCTATTCGAAAATTGTGCTGTGTCTGGTAGCTTATATTGTGTTTGTATCTCCGCAAATGATTTCAGTGTTGGACCCTGGCATATGTGGAAAAGGTGTGTGATGTTGTGGTTGTGCCACAACCTAAAGTTGAATCCTGGTATTGCTAAAGACAGCGCTTCTAGTGGCATTGCTAAGGAGATGCCCCCTTTCATTATGTATGTGTCCCCGAACTGATCCCATGTTTGTAACGTGAGCTGTGTTGTGGGGAGGATGTCCTTATATTTTGGTCTTAGTTTCCTAGACATCCATGCCAGGACTGGTAATGTGAAGTCATTGGTGTAGGTCGCTTCTATCTGCACCCATTGCAGGGGGTTGGAGTTGCCTCTGGTAGCTAGCACCTGGCCTAGGATGGCTGCTTTGTGATAGTTAGTTAAGCTCGGTAGGCCCATGCCTCCCATTGGAAATGGTTTGTATAGAGTGGATTTCACGATTATGGGTTTGGTATCGTTCCATATAAATGAGTTGATTATTTTTTGTGCTTCACGTAGGTAGCTAATGGGAACTGCTAGTGGAATAGTTCTGAATAAATATTGTATTCTCGAGAGGAGCAGCATTTTTGCTGCAGCTATTCTGCCCGCCCATGATATAAATTTCCCTTTCCAGCTTTGTATGAGATTTTTAAGCTCTATGAGTAGTGGGTTGTAGTTGGCTTTGTGGATACCTGCTAGTGTTTTTGTTAAGGCTATCCCTAGGAATTTGAGATTATCCGTTCGCCATTCATATGCAAATGCCTCTTTGAGGATGCCTAACTCCGGCTGTGGGATGTTAATACCCATTGCTTGTGTTTTGGAGATGTTTAATTTGTAATATGAGCAATTGCCATATTGGCGAATTAGATGGTGTAGTGCAGGTAATGAGACCCGGGGGTTCTGTAGTGAGAGGAGGATATCGTCCGCGAATAATGTTAGTTTGTGTTCTGTGTTCTTTACTTTGATGCCTTGTATTTGGGGGTTGTTTCTGATCAGGTGTGTAAGGGGTTCCAGGGCTAGGATGTACAGTATTGGGGATAGAGGGCAGCCTTGTCGTGAGCCGTTGGATATGCTAAAGTTGTTTGAGGAGAAGCCTCCGTTCACTACTTGGGCCAAGGGGTAAGAGTATAATGCTTTGATAAGAGTCGTGAATTGCGGGGGGAATCTGAACCTCCCTAGGACCGTGTGGAGGAAGGGCCAGTGGAGGCGATCAAATGCCTTCTCGGCATCCAGTGATACTAATACACTGGGCGTACCTCCTCCACGCAGCCCATCCAGCAAATCCAGTACTTTCCTCACCCTATCTGCTCCCTGGCGTCCGCTCACAAAGCCCACCTGGTCCGCATGCACCAGCGTGGGAATAATTGGGGACAGTCTATTGGCGAATATTTTAGCTAGTATTTTCGTGTCCGTATTGAGGAGCGAGATTGGGCGTAAATTTTGACTTTTGTTTGGAGGTTTCCCTGGTTTGGGGAGTGTCACCACGTGTGCCATGAGCATTTCTTTTGGTATCTTGCCTGTGGTGATAATGTGGTTATAGACTGGTGTCAGGCGGGGGGCTAGTATGCTAGTGAATGTTTTATAATAGTAGTTAGACCATCTGGTCCCGGGGATTTCCCGGGTGGAAGGGTTGTTATTATTTGTTGTATTTCTTGGGTTGTTACTGGTGATTGTATCAATTGTTTTTGCTGCTGTGTCAGTTTTGGCAGGTGTATGGGATCTAAAAAATCCTTTATTTCAGTGTCAGTGGGTTGATGTGTTCCGTCGTCCTGTTTTAAGTTATATAAGTTATGGTAGAATTTGGCCATTTCGTCATTGATATCTTGAGGGTTGTATATTTTTTTCCCCCTTGTTGGCGATTAGGTAAGGGATCTTAGATTGGGCTTGCTGTTTCCGCAGCAGCGCTGCCATAGCTTTCCCCGCTCTGTTGCCCTGTGAGTATTGTCTCATTTTTAGGCATTGCATTGTGTACAATGTTTTGGCTAGATGAATGTCATTTATGCATCGTGTGGCCGATGCAATTGTCGTGAGATGGCCTATGTCCGAGTTTGTCGTATGCACGGTTGTGGCGTTTCGGACGGTGCGCAGCAGGGTTAGGTATTCTGCGATGGATGTGCGTTTGGTGTAGGAGGCCCTACTTATCATTAGTCCTCTTATGGTTGGTTTGTGTGCCTGCCACAAGGAGGTGGGGGATATGTCCGGGGTGTCGTAGGTCTGAAAGTATTGTTCCAGGTCTTGGGTCGTCTGGGTCAGGAAAGCAGGTTCATGTAATAGAGAGTCGTTTAGGCGCCAAGGTGCCCGACCTCTGTGGGGGAAGGAGCCTCTTAGCGTTATCGTGAGTGGTGCGTGGTCAGACCATACTATGCCCCTTATTACGCACTGGGTGGTTCTCGGTACTAGTGTTCCCGACACCAGGATATGGTCTATTCTTGAGAATGATTTGTGGACTTGTGAGTAGTAAGTGAACTCATTGTCCATGGGGTGTAGTGTGCGCCATGCATCATGTAGGTTGTGTTCCGCCATTAATATGGTTATGGCTGTGCTTTGTGTGTTGGTTGTAAAGTGTTGAGGGGGGGTATCTGTATGAGTCTTGTCCATGTGTGGGTCTAGTACATGGTTTAGGTCACCGCAGATGACCATAGCCCCGGGTGTCGGAGTAGGGAGTTTGTTCAGGACTTTTTGCAAGAATTGCCTTTGGTTTGTGTTTGGGCTGTATGTGCCTACCAATGCGTATTCAGTATTGTTTATCATGCAGTGCAGTATTATGTACCTCCCCTGTGTGTCTTTGTTGACTTTTAGAAGCTCAAACGTCAATGAGTTATGTATAAGAAATGATACCCCATTGGATTTGGAGGTATGTGTGGCATGAAACTGGGTTGGGAAATCTCGGAGTCCAAATTTGGGGACCCTGTTTGTCACGAAATGTGTTTCTTGGACACATAGTATGTCTATGTTGTCTCGTTTTGCCGCTTCTAAAAGGATGCGGCGTTTGTGCGGATGATTCAATCCTCGTGTGTTGTGAGTTCGTATCGTTATAGACATTGGAATGTGTTAAGATGCTGGGTGGAGACATTCTGTGGCCCATGTGTGTGTACCTTTTTTTGTGATTGATGGTGGTTGGTTGTGGGGTGTTTGTGCACCCCCATTGAGGCTATTCTCTCCTAGGGGTCGGTATGATGGAGGGGGTGGAACCAGGGTGAAAGAACTTGGGTGGGGTGAACAAGAATTCCTTCTAGGAGGGTATGGTGTGGACGGTCCACACATCAGGGACGGGAGTTTCTCAGCTCTCCCATGTGTGGCTGTTGAGCTCTTCGTGGTGTGTATAATATTACATAAAGCATTGATTGGTGGGAAATTCTGGAGATGTGCTAGCTTTGTTTCCCCGTTCAGAGTGATCGTAATGGTTTAAACGGTTGTTCGCCTAGTGCAGACAGTATCATTCTTGAGACCGCGTGGGTCCCATGGGTCCCGATCTCTGTTCGTATTTTGCAATACTCCGATGACAGGTCGTGTAGCCTCTGCCCGGCTCATGGCCCATATGCACATCCAAATGTGTTCGTGCACAGGGGCGATGCTAGCCTGCTTCGTCAGCCACACGTCACCTTTCTCTCATTGACCAGTGTCCCACCATGACCAAGACCCGTGTCGGTTACTGTGGGTCACAGCTTAGGGTCTACCCTGGGGAGCATAATGTCACATTCGTTTCCGTATCAGCATATTAGTACTAGTCTCTAAACACATGTGGGACCCAGAGACCTGTGTATGATCCCATAACAGTGCGCCACATTACATGTTATCACAATGATATCGCAACATTCTCATTGTCTTATCTTAACTTGGTTGGCCGTAGCCAGTCCGTTCGCCATTAGTCTCTGAGATGGGTCTTGTGAATGGGGTAAAATGACCCCCGTGTGCTCCGCGGCTCATAAACTGAGTCATCCGCTGCATTCCTGTACTTTTTCCGTGTTTGTATGCATGTGTGAACGTAGAGGTGTTAAAGTAACGGTAGTAATCCTATGTGTAGCGGTTAATGGATGTGTGCTAGTGTGTTGTTGCATTGTTTTGTGATTAATACTTGCGGCTTGTGTCCCAAATCTTAAGAGAGTCTCTTGCGGGCTGTGCTCCACTCCCTAGCGATTTTCTTATTTGAGTGCGTGGCAGTCTCGGTAGGTGTAAAGGGAATGTTCCATTCTTTTAGGAGTGTGATACCCCCCTCCGGTGTGAGGATGGGTTTGAATCCTCCGCCATGTTGGACCAGCATTTTGGTTGGGTAGCCCCACCGGTACCTAGTTACGTGTTGCCATAGCGCTTCTGCCACCTGCTGGAAGTTCCTCCTTCGTTTCAGCGTAGCCACCGACAGATCATTGAAGATTTTTACCGTAGGATAGTCTTCATGCGGTTGTTCTCGGTTGCGGCTCGCCTTGAGGACCAATTCCTTGATGTGGAAATAGTGAGCATGGAACAGCACATCTCGCGGCGTGGAATCAGGTAAGTAGGTAGGCTTGGGGATTCGGTGTATGCGATCTATTAGCATCATATCAGCCGGAATGTCTGGCGCGTAGGCCCTTATCAGTCCTCGTGCGTATGCTTTGAGGTCCGCCTGTTGTACTGACTCCGGTACTCCCCGGAGCCTGATGTTGTTTCTCCTTGCCCTGTCCTCAGCATCAGCCATCTGTGCTTCTAGCAGCAGCAAGGTCCCCCATTTTGTCCTCCATTTGTGACGTGCGTGTTCCTATGTCCTGCAGTTCTTTTTTCAGGGTTTCAGCTGTTTGTTGCCATGAAGCTATCAGTTTGTTGGACAGTGAGTCCAGAGCTTGCGCCAGAAAGCTTTTGGTAAGGTGGTCGGCCTGTGTGTGGTCCGCCATGGGAAGACTCGTGTCTGAGTCTTCGCCGCCATCTTGGGTGTCTCGTGGAGAGGCCACCTGCGAAGATTGTGTTTTGTGGCCGAAGAAGTTGATTTTATCAGTTTTGGTGGCTGACTTCTTCGTTCTGTGGTGAGACATCACCGCGGGAATTGTAGTTTCTCGTATAATTACGCCTTTTAAAGCTCGGTTGTTAGAGCTCTGTGCCGGAGCAAGTCCTTATGCGGCCATCTTGTCCGGTGGTCAGCCACGCCCCCCCTCCTCTTTTCTTTTAACAATTGTGACCACACACTTGCCATGGGTAGCAGTGATCTGTCTTGCCCCATTATTTATTTAAAAGTCCACTACCCAATACCCACAGGTATATGCACTAAGGTGACATATTACACCATATTTTAACAGACTCTGTCCCATGGGCCATTCTAGCTACTGGGCATCAATAGCTATTCAGTCAATAGTTGGAAACTTTCAGTAGGTATACCCCCACCTGCCCCACAACAGTCTTTTTGACCCCGATAGGCTTTTTATTTATTTATTAACTTACTTAATGTGGTGTCAGACTAGGAGGCTTGGGCCAACCCCCACATGAATTAACGTCACATTGCTGAGTATTTTAGACAGCGCTGCTAGCACTGCCAGCAGCCAAATAGTTCAGATTTTTGAGCCAAGATTTTGAGCTTTTGGGGTCCGGATTTCAGCTGTATTAGAACTAAAGCTTATTAAAAAAAATCCAATACCTATGCTTTATAAACAATGTAACCATGAATCACTTTGGCTGATACAATGATTGCATAAACACATGGAAGCTAAATCTCAGAAATAGAAAAAAATACTTGGTTGGATTCTCTGATTGATAGCTTTCCATCATATTTAATAATAGGATAAAAACAGGGGGGTAGGTGCTTCAATACAGCTCCAGTGTATGCGCCTGGGCGGAATAATCCCCTCCTATGGATCAAGTGCAGAGGCAATTCTTCAAGTCATAGATGTGGTAGGGGGTATCCTCATATAAAACAAACAAATAAAAATCGTATATGGTGAAGTATGTAGAGCTATGAAGCAAGGGTAGGTAAAAACTATAAAATGTGCACTGCGATGCTTTTTGGTCGCCATTTCAGGTTGGTTACGCCGTTTCTCCCTCGAATCTCCCGGTCAGGGTCTGGAGCACAGCGCTCATGCAACCATGTCCTTCGACTTCCAGGCCACGCCCCTTTTTAAAAAAAAAATATTTTCAATATCATCATTTCCTCTGCCAGAAATTGTTTTAGATTTTTTTTTCTCAATGTTTTTTTTGAAATGTTCTTATGCCTAAAACTCATTGTTAATATGATTTATGTGTTGTTGTAAATTCTATTTTAAATTCTTATTATTTTTTTATGTGAATTACACATTTATTAGTTTTCATTATTTAATTTGCTTAAGACTGTATTATCTAGATTTGTCATTATATGAAGTATATTTTTAAATCTGTATTGGTATTTACAAAGATGCTCTTAGATTCAGTTATAACCATGTACTCCATTGTTTGTATTATTCTGGTTCTTTTTACACTGTTATTTTATTTATTATTTTTATCCAATACTGTCTATGCATAGACCATATTATTATTATTTATTGAAGTTGTTTTAGTGTTTTATCTTTAATTTTATTTCATGTCTATAGAGGGAGCTATTGCTCCTCCCTTTTATCTCTGTGATACAATTTACTTGTCCACCATTTTTTTTGATCTCCAGCTTATCCAGGAAGTTGCGATTTTGTTGGAGCCAAAAGAGACAATAAAGAAAAAAACAAAAGAAAAAAAAAAGAAGTAAAAAAAAAGGAAAATTAATTGGTCATGTGACTATGATGTCACAAAAACGTTTTTTTTTCAAAATCCTAACCCTATTTAAGCAGCTCAGGTCCCATTTACTCTGTAAAACACTTTTGATAAAGCCTATCCAAGGAGAAGTGCGTTAAGTGTATTGTTTATAACTTTTTTTATCACTATTTTATTATATATTGTATTTCTTTTATTATATATTGTTTTAACATTAAAGTACTTTTTTAATTGGACCATACTTTGCTGCTGTTGGATTGTTTGGAGCTATATCCCTGGTGGGGATCATACCACCCAAGCGCTTTGGATTGAGCAAATCGGAACTTGCTCATTAGCATGTGAGTAGGCTTAAATTATTTATTTCTGCTTACACTCCTTTTTTACGGTGTACACTATTGTGGTTCTGTTTGTTTGTCTCCACATATACACGGAGGGAAGAACTTGCTTTTACAACTGTATCCTTGAGTGGGGATCATACCACTTCAAGCGCTATCAGAGGAGCCAGGTTTTACGGCTCCATTACACGTGAGTGCACATTTTATA
The DNA here is from genome assembly GCF_036172605.1 of Pelobates fuscus. Lineage (NCBI taxonomy): Eukaryota > Metazoa > Chordata > Amphibia > Anura > Pelobatidae > Pelobates > Pelobates fuscus. The sequence goes on from NC_086325.1 coordinate 37,797,228, forward strand.
GTTTTTACCTACCCTTGCTTCATAGCATACATACTTCACCATATACGATTTTTATTTGTTTGTTTTTTATAAGGATACCCCCTACCACATCTATAACTTGAAGAATTGCCTCTGCACTTGATCCATAGGCGGGGATTATTCCGCCCAGGCGCATACACTGGAGCTGTATTGAAGCTCCAGGAAAGTGTGAGTGCACATCTTTTATTTTATTTATCACCACTACAGTTTTAAATACTACACTATTATTTCTTCTCTGGTTCTCTTCACATATACGTTGTCAAGGATTACTGAAGCGCTGCACCTACCCCCCTATTTTTATCCAATTTTCTCATCGGAAAAGAGAGACTCCGTATTGGTGTTCCAGCTGCTTTTGGACTATTATCACTTTGCTTCCGCGCTGAATTTATTTTTGTGTGATTGTGTATCTATATTTAATAATAGGGGTGTTAAATGCAAGCCTTCCAGCTTTCAGGGCACTGCACCATCTATTATCTGCTCTCATAGGTAGGAAACCTTCGACACTCCAGATATTGTGGAGTACATCTCTGCTGATTCTTTGCCAGCATTATCAGAGAGGTAGTCCACAATATCTGGATTGCCGAAGGTTGCCTACCCTGATCTACTGCCAATATATCTTATATAAATAAAAATGGTCATTGTGTCACAGTTTTTTGTAGAACAGATTTTATTTATGTCAAAATCGTAATAATAGACAAAAACTGGAACTCCGTTATAATGTAATTACAAGTTGGTTATTTTTTTTTATTTTATTTAATATATGCTTTACGAGACTCCTTAGTGACTATGTAGTTAAACAGTGAAATTAGCGATTTGACAGCCAAATTACAAAAAAAAAAAAAAAATTTACTTTGATTTGACTTAGCTGTAATTGGGCTAAGATATGGTCTTTACTTTAAAGGGATTTTGCCAAGGATAATTAATTCTAAAATAGTGAAACCATCAATAATCCATTGTATTGCCAGTAAATAAAACAAAAACAGTCATAGATTTTAAGCCTCATGTATCTGGTGGAGGTGGTGCTGGAGGGAATCTCACAGATTATTTTTTAACGCTATTGCGTCAGGAATACATGTTTGTGTCACTGACCCTATAGTGTTCCTGTAATGTATATATTTTGCAGTTGCATTGATAGCATTTTTGCAACATTTTAATTGAGAGATCAAGTTAGATAAAGTAACCAATAGAGGGTAGAAAAGATGGAGCAGTAAAACAAAAGTATATTTTTGTATATTAATATATTATATATTTATTGTATATATGATATACATATATATTTATACATAGATAGATATCTTTTCCTCCTCCTTTATTCCCTCTATTGGTCACTTTCTACTTAATCTGTGAATAAAATCAACATGGATGTCACATAGCTTTCAATTATCTTTTTTCCCATAAATCATCACTTCTTTTGGTGCCAAGGATGGAACGCGGCATCACAAAACAAATGAAGATGTTCGGTCTTTGTCCGTTTTTTTTGTTTGTGAAACGTGGATAATGCGAGATTCAGAAATTTGGACAACCCTGGGATTCCCCACAATTCAGACAAATCCCAGTTCATTTAAAACTGAATGCATACGTCTAACAAGAATGCATATGACAGACACGAGAAATGCGTTGGCTGAGAGACATGGTGACTTTTTTTATCACTATTTTATTATATATTGTATTTCTTTTATTATATATTGTTTTAACATTAAAGTACTTTTTTAATTGGACCATACTTTGCTGCTGTTGGATTGTTTGGAGCTATATCCCTGGTGGGGATCATACCACCCAAGCGCTTTGGATTGAGCAAACCGGAACTTGCTCATTAGCATGTGAGTAGGCTTAAATTATTTATTTCTGCTTACACTCCTTTTTTACGGTGTACACTATTGTGGTTCTGTTTGTTTGTCTCTACATATACACGGAGGGAAGAACTTGCTTTTACAACTGTATCCTTGAGTGGGGATCATACCACTTCAAGCGCTATCAGAGGAGCCAGGTTTTACGGCTCCATTACACGTGAGTGCACATTTTATAGTTTTTACCTACCCTTGCTTCATAGCATACATACTTCACCATATACGATTTTTATTTGTTTGTTTTTTATAAGGATACCCCCTACCACATCTATAACTTGAAGAATTGCCTCTGCACTTGATCCATAGGCTGGGATTATTCCGCCCAGGCGCATACACTGGAGCTGTATTGAAGCTCCAGGAAAGTGTGAGTGCACATCTTTTATTTTATTTATCACCACTACAGTTTTAAATACTACACTATTATTTCTTCTCTGGTTCTCTTCACATATACGTTGTCAAGGATTACTGAAGCGCTGCACCTACCCCCCTATTTTTATCCAATTTTCTCATCGGAAAAGAGAGACTCCGTATTGGTGTTCCAGCTGCTTTTGGACTATTATCACTTTGCTTCCGCGCTGAATTTATTTTTGTGTGATTGTGCATCTATATTTAATAATAGGGGTCAGGGGAGGGCTGGCAGCCTTAGGCCTGGGGGGCAAAACCAGTCAAGTGGCCCATTGCGCCACCAAATCAGTTCACCATCCATGCCCACCTTTTTCTGGTTTTATAACGGATATTGATGTAATGCTAATCAGTAGCTCTTTGCCATACCCGCTCCTTCACGGCTCTGACTTTCAATGTTGTCAGAGCACAGGCTGAGAATCTCTGAGCCTGTGCTCTGACTCAGTAACTGAGCGCCGGAACCACGAGGGAGAGGATATGATCTGACTGCACCTACTGCTGGTGCGCACCAGTGGACCACCAGCGAATCGTTTAAATTAAATATGCTGGTGTACCCAACTTGTGAGCTGTGTTGGCCGCCGGGCGCCTCTGTGGTCATGGCACCCTGCGTGACCGCACAGCTTGCCCACCCCAACGGCTGGCCCTGCTGACACACACTGATGTTACTACTTAGACATCCCTCAATATTAATACAGAGATGAGAGTAAACACAAATAAACTGTGGAAACTAGAGCTGATCCCCCCCAAATTTATAAAGGTTTGCTTAGAGGATTTATTCAAGATTAAATCATGCCTCCTCCTCTCTCCCCCATGCGCTGTTCTGTAGGCTGGGAGGAAATGAAGAGTAATCACAGTCTCCCAGCACAACGCCACCTGTGGCTGCATGGGGAACAGCTGTTTAATGTAATGCTTGCAGGACGGCCAGCTGCCACAGAACCTCTTTGTTTCCGTCTCTGCAAAGGGCTCCAGGCACTGCTTGTTGTGAGTGTGAGCCACTGTAAATTAGGGGCAGAGGGCACTTGCACTGCGGTCAAGACGGGTCTGGGCAGGAGGAGAGTGCAGTGCAATCAGTGCACTCCCCTCCTGTGGGTCACCAGTAGACTGGTGCACCTGCCCAGGATCAGAGCCGGTGCAAGGATTTTTGCCGCCCTAGACAAAATATTAATTTGCCGCCCCCCCCCCCCCCCATGTGACATCACAATGCCCCACCCGTATGATCTGCCATATGAACTAACGCCAGTGCTGCACACAGTGTGTGTTTACATTAAAAAGCCTGCAGGGACCAGCTATAGACACCAGAACCACTTCATTAAGCTATAGTGTCCCTTTAATGTGAGGTAAATTATAGATTAGTGTCACTAATAATATACTAGATTGCCTACTTACAATTAGATGAGGATGATGATGGGCTGCAGTTTGGCTCCACTGGTCTGGTGTAGAACAGGACCTCTGGAGGCTGTTTGCAACTGTGGTCACAAAATTCAACGTTCTGGGAGAATTGGAAGCAGCTCCATTTTTTGGGGGCCTCTTACACAGCTCAAGGTCTGGGCTCCAGTGCCTGACGGTGAGTATGCCCATAAGGCCCACTCATAAGTCCACTTGTATGTTCCACCCACCCATGAGCTCGCTCACAGGGAGTGGAGTGTGTAGGGGATGTGTTATGTGTTATCTAATATGTGTGCTTATGGTATGTAGTGTATAGGGATACCAGTTTGTGCAGGTGATGCAGTGTGTTTGTGTGTAGTGGAAGCAGTGTGTATTTGTGTATAAGGGATGTATTATGTGTTTCTGGTTGTGTGTGAGGGATGCATTGTGTGAATCTGTGTTTGTATGCATAAGGGATGCAAGGTGTGTGTCTGTATGTGTGTGCATTGAGTGTAAGAGATGCATTGTGTTTCTGTGTGTATGTAAGAAAAACAGTGTGTGTGTTTGCATGTGTGTGTAAGGGTTTGCATTGTATGTTTCTGTGTATGTGTGCAAATGATGCATTGTCTTTGTGTGTAAGGGTTGCATTGTGTGTGTGTGTAATGGATGCATTGTGTGTTTCTCTGTGTGTAAGGGAAGCATGTTCTGTTTCTGTGTATGTATAGGGATGCATTGTGTGTTTCTGTGTATGTATAGGGATGCATTGTGTTTCTGTGTATGTATAGGGATGCATTGTGTGTGTGTGTGTGTGTGTGTGCGCGTAGTGTTAAAGAGCTCCCTGTCTTGCCCCCTGTCCTATAGAGCTGTCCCTTCTGTCCCTTAGAGCTCTCCTCTGCCCCTTAGTGGTCTCTCCTCTCCCCCACCCTCCCCTAGCGGTCTCTTCTCACACTCACCCACCCTCCCTGTGCTCTTCTCATCCCCCCTCCACCCTCCCTGTGTTCTTCTCACTCCTCCCTCTGTGTGTTCTCACCCCCCGTGTTCTTCTTACCCCCCCTCCTCCCTGTGTTCTTCTTACTCCCCCCCTTGTTCTTCTTACCCCTTCTTCTTATTACTCCCCCTTCTTCTTACCCTCCTCCTTCTTCTTACCCCTTCCTTCTTCTTCTTACCCCCCCTTCTTCTTCTTACCCCCTTCTTCTTCTTACCCCCCTTCTTCTTCTTACCCCCTTCTTCTTTTTACTCCCCCCTCTTCTTCTTACTCCCCCCTCTTCTTCTTACTCCCCCCCTTGTTCTTCTTACCCCCTTCTTCTTATTACTCCCCCTTCTTCTTACCCTCCTTCTTCTTCTTACCCTCCTTCTTCTTCTTACCCCTTCCTTCTTCTTCTTCTTACCCCTTCCTTCTTCTTCTTACCCCCCCTTCTTCTTCTTACCCCCTTCTTCTTCTTACTCCCCCCTCTTCTTCTTACTCCCCCTTCTTCTTCTTACTCCCCCTTCTTCTTCTTACCCCCCTCTTCTTCTTACTCCCCTTCTTCTTCTTACCCCCCTCTTCTTCTTACCCCCTTCTTCTAATTACTCCCCACTCTTGTTCTTACTCCCCCCTTCTTCTTCTTACCCCCCTCTTTTTCTTATCTCCCCTTCTTCTTACTCCCCCCTCTTATTATCCCCCTCCCCTCTTCTTACTCTCTCTCTTCCCTCTTCTTACTCCCCCCGCCCCTCTTACTGCCCCTCTTCTTACTCCCCCCTCCCCTCTTCTTACTCCCCCCTTCTTCTTACTCTCCCCCTCCCCTTTTCTTACTCTCCCCCCTCCCCTTTTCTTACTCTCCCCCTCCCCTCTTTTTAATCTCCCCCCTCCCCTCTTTTTACTCTCCCCCCCCTCCCCTCTTTATACTCTCCCCCCTCCCCTCTTTTTACTCTCCCCCCTCCCCTTTTCTTACTCTCCCCCTCCCCTCTTTTTAATCTCCCCCCTCCCCTCTTTTTACTCTCCCCCCTCCCCTCTTTTTACTCTCCCCCTCCCCTCTTTTTACTCTCCCCCTTCCCTCTTTTTACTCCCCCCCCTCTTTATACTCTCCCCCCTCCCCTCTTTTTACTCTCCCCCCTCCCCTCTTTTTACTCTTCCCCCCTCCCCTCTTCTTACTCTCCCCCCCTTCTTCTTACCCCCCCCTTCTTCTTACTCTCCCCCCCTCCCTCTTTTTACTCCCCCCCCTCTTTATCCTCTCCCCCCTCCCCTCTTTTTACTCTCCCCCCCTCCCCTCTTTTTACTCTCCCCCCTCCCCTCTTTTTACTCTTCCCCCCTCCCCTCTTCTTACTCTCCCCCCTCCCCTCTTCTTACTCTCCCCCCCCCTTCTTACCCCCTCCCCTGTAGGTGGCCGAGCTGCACTCCGGTCCGCGGTCCCGGCCGGAGTGACAGGAAGGTGCTCAGTGTGCACTTCCTGTCAGTCCGGCCGGGTACAGGAAACAGAAACTCCTGTTCCGCGCGGAACAGGGGTTTCTGTTTCCTGTACCCGGCCGGACTGACAGGAAGTGCACACTCAGTGCACTTTCCTATCACTCCGTCCGGGACCGCGGACCGGAGACCAGCTCGGCCACCTACGAGGGAGGGGAGAATCTGTTCTGCAGCCGCCTGAGCGCTCTTTACAGAGCGCTCGGCGGCTGCAGCATTTAAAGGGCCGGCCCGCTGCGGCCGGTCCTGAAAGAATTTCGGGCGGCCTGGGGGGCAATTGCCTCCCTGCCCCCCGGCCCAGCCCGCCCCTGATAGAGGTGTTAAATGCAAGCCTTCCAGCTTTCAGGGCACTGCACCATCTATTATCTGCTCTCATAGGTAGGAAACCTTCGACACTCCAGATATTGTGGAGTACATCTCTGCTGATTCTTTGCCAGCATTATCAGAGAGGTAGTCCACAATATCTGGATTGCCGAAGGTTGCCTACCCTGATCTACTGCCAATATATCTTATATAAATAAAAATGGTCATTGTGTCACAGTTTTTTGTAGAACAGATTTTTTTTATGTCAAAATCGTAATAATAGACAAAAACTGGAACTCCGTTATAATGTAATTACAAGTTGGTTATTTTTTTTTATTTTATTTAATATATGCTTTACGAGACTCCTTAGTGACTATGTAGTTAAACAGTGAAATTAGCGATTTGACAGCCAAATTACAAAAAAAAAAAAAAATTTACTTTGATTTGACTTAGCTGTAATTGGGCTAAGATATGGTCTTTACTTTAAAGGGATTTTGCCAAGGATAATTAATTCTAAAATAGTGAAACCATCAATAATCCATTGTATTGCCAGTAAATAAAACAAAAACAGTCATAGATTTTAAGCCTCATGTATCTGGTGGAGGTGGTGCTGGAGGGAATCTCATAGATTATTTTTTAACGCTATTGCGTCAGGAATACATGTTTGTGTCACTGACCCTATAGTGTTCCTGTAATGTATATATTTTGCAGTTGCATTGATAGCATTTTTGCAACATTTTAATTGAGAGATCAAGTGAGATAAAGTAACCAATAGAGGGTAGAAAAGATGGAGCAGTAAAACAAAAGTATATTTTTGTATATTAATATATTATATATTTATTGTATATATGATATACATATATATTTATACATAGATAGATATCTTTTCCTCCTCCTTTATTCCCTCTATTGGTCACTTTCTACTTAATCTGTGAATAAAATCAACATGGATGTCACATAGCTTTCAATTATCTTTTTTCCCATAAATCATCACTTCTTTTGGTGCCAAGGATGGAACGCGGCATCACAAAACAAATGAAGATGTTCGGTCTTTGTCCGTTTTTTTTGTTTGTGAAACGTGGATAATGCGAGATTCAGAAATTTGGACAACCCTGGGATTCCCCACAATCAGGGCCGGCCTTAGGCATTTGGGCGCCCTGTGCAAAAAATCTTCACAGCGCCCCCCCCCCCTCCCCCACTCCTTACCCCTTCCCACACACCTTGTCACACACACACACACACAGGCAGACAGCCACACACACACACAGGCAGACAGCCACACACAAACACACAGGCAGACAGCCAAACACACAGAGGCAAACAGCCAAACACACAGAGGCAAACAGCCACACACACACACACACACAGACAAACAGTCAAACACAGACAAACAGTCAAACACACACTGTCAGACAGCCACACACACACACACACACACACACACACTAACAGACACAGATACACACACACACACACACTCACCCACATTAACACATTTTTTTACATTTATTTAGACACCCCCCCCCAGCCTTCTTACCTTTGGGAATGCTGGGGGGGGTCTCTTCCTCCCTGGTGGTCCAGTGGCTGCTGGGCTGGGCGGGCGGCTGGCGAGGGAGCACTTCCTCTGAGCTGTTTGCTCAGCTCCCTCGCGCGCCGCAGAGTGAGGCTGGGAGCCGGAATATGATGTCATATTCCGGCTCCCAGCCTCACTCTGCCGCGCGCGAGGGAGCTGAGCATACAGCTCAGAGGAAGTGCTCCCTCGCCAGCCGCCCAGCATGTCTGTTAGCCGCAAGGCTAACAAGACATTTGCCTTGGGCATTTGGGGGCGGCTTTTTTTGCCGCCCCCTGGAAAATGCCGCCCAAGGCAAATGCCTTGTTAGCATTGCGGCTAACAGACATGCCGTGTGAGCTATGCGGCCGCAGGGCGCCCCCTGCACCATGGCTCGCACACCCCTAAGGCCGGCCCTGCCCACAATTCAGACAAATCCCAGTTCATTTAAAACTGAATGCATACGTCTAACAAGAATGCATATGACAGACACGAGAAATGCGTTGGCTGAGAGACATGGTGGGACAAACAGAGCATTGTTAGAATAACTGACAGACGTGGACTTGCCATCAGAGGGTGGGAAGGATTATGGGGGCATCTTAATTTTTTCTAATAAAACATGCCAAGTAATTAGTGATTATTATGATTTATATGTGTACTAAGTTTAAGCAACACAAAATGAATTAAATCTATTAAAATTGCATTGTACTTGATAAAGAAAAGAATAAAAGTGAAATTTTAAAAAAAATTGTAGGGAGAATGAAAAGGTTGACAGTTCCAAGAGGGGGCAGATGTACACAGGCACTAAGAGATACTATTGAAAAATGAGAGACAAACTGTGGCTGATCGATGGGATCAAATCTTACTAATCTATACTGAGCATCAGCAATAAAGTGTCAGCATAAACGCGGTCTGTACAGATAAAAGTAGTTTGAATTATCTCAATAATCAGCTTAAATGGGCCTATAAACATTTTAAGAACATGTTTTTCAACCTGTTTTAATTAGCTTAATGTGCAAACACAAGCTTTTAACATTAAGCTAATGCACAAAGTCTAATCAGTGAACGTTCACGTGTTCTGTAGCGTAAGCAGGTAGATACACGTGCGCAAAGTCTCATCACTGAAATATATGGACAAAATTCTTTAAATCTTGTGAAGTAATTGTCAGCATAGTCAGTAGATCATTAAAGAAAAAAGATGCAACCCTAGTGACACTGAAAAAGATTAAGTGTATATAATTTAAGATCTAGATGTTAGATAGACAATTGAACATTTTGCAAGGCCAAAACAGATTCTATTCTTGGGCAGAGTGCTAAATAAGGAGCAACCACCACCGAAACCAATAAATGTAACTCAAGATTTAGCACTTTGCAGCAATGGCAGGTCCAGAGTCTGAACTTGGTATATGGATTTCTGGCAGGTTTTAAAAGTGGAGACATGAATCAACACAAACACACATGCACACATTTATTAATAAATTGACAAATTCCTACAGCCACACCAAGATTGAGACATACACCCGCGCTCACAGACATATGCAACATTCAGAGATAGATACATAGATTCATATATACACCCGAAGACAGACATATACAATGTTCAGAGATAGATACACTTATTCATACATACAACGGCACACAAAGACATATACAGCACTGCGGAGATAATGCAGAAATAATGACTTCAGACAATCGGGGACATAGTGGATGTGGTCAATCATTCTGCCCATGTTGACAGCCATATACAAATGGCATGGCTTCTCTGGGGAGCAAGTGTCCTGGTTCTCCCCTGGCTTGCCTACTGCATCCCACCTATAATAGCACATGTTTATATGTATATATTTATAATCAATTTATATATTAATATTTCCCAGGTAAAAGTTTAGTGAATAAGTAAGAAGCCATATTCTAGTTATAGAAAAACTAAATGTTATATAGTTGCACTAACTTATAATACCCAGAAGAATTCCATACTCATCTTTCACATGTTGAACCATACTCTGCAATGTGTTCAGTTCACGACAAACAGACATATTCATAATTAGAATCTTACACTTTCTTGCACATTATCATCTGGGGGGGGGGGGGGTCAACATCAGCTACCCTTTAATACCTGTCAAAATATATGCCCAGCAGACCGGAGCACATCCTAACTCTTTATTTAGTGAGAGTATCTCAGACCACATAGGATCCCGTAATGTATTGTGTTGCTATAGTGACGTAAAACTATCCTGAAGCAAATAAAATATAAACACATAGAGCCAAGTCTTTTGTTTGCTGATCTGCAGCGAACACTGCTCTCAGGAGGGAGCAGTCATCCAAAATGATGTTGTCAAGGAATGCATCATGTATCACTGCAAAGATTTCACTCCCATGTTCATGAACAATGAGAACATTGAAACAAAAATGGGATTTCACATGAATTCTAGCTCAACAGCAGCAAAGTTCGTTTTCTATCAAATAAAACACTTAATATGTTTAAAATACACAATTTCTTAAAGGAACCCTATTTAGGTATATATGTTCTAAGAAACATATGTTTGAAATTCTGATATATAACACTTTAACTTTTAACAATAAATAAATATATTAGTGCTCCTTCTGCAATATTATTGTAACCTGTTCACACCCCCAGGGCCATCAGTGATAGTCCCAGTAGGAAAGCAATTCAATCCTTCCTCGTTCAAGGAGAGTAAAATGAGCACAAATAAGTTAGGATAGCTAATAAGCTAATAAGAGAAGACAAGACTGATAACAGGTCTAAGGTGCAGGCAGGTTTATTGGATGAAGAGCAGCAACATTTTGGCTCCAAACAGAGCTCTGTTAGGAGCCAAAACGTTGCTGCTCTTCATTCAATAAATCTGCCTCCACCTTAAATCTGTTGTAACAGCCCCGATTGTGGGCTGCTGTCCAGGGAATCAGGATTTTGAGCCAGAAAAGGGGAGAATTACTCCTTAAAGCTTTTTATTAATGGCTAACCAGAAATTGAGAGAACCTTGGAAGCTTCCCGATTGAAGCACCTGAAGAGTACCCTCAAAGAAGAGGGCCTCTTATGGCCTCCAACTTGATTTTTGGCGAGAGACGCAGCCGATATCCAGTCTACTGCCTACTTACCAACCCGATGACAACTTGGCTCCCATTCCACCCCCCTCTGGGCCAGTGGGTGTTATCCAGTCCATGCTGAGCCACTCATTAAGGTTCCCCAATTCGTGGCGTCCTGCATCTGAGTCATATGAATAGCGCCGGACGATGGCAAGCAAAATTCCGGACGCATTACTCATTCTAGCCAATGTAGACCTAGTTTGTTCTCTTATCCTACAATATTTAATTTCGTCAAAATGTGAATTGTTATCAAAAGCCAAATAACTGTGGTTCTGTGGTTCTGTGGTTCTGTGTCTACTGCTTACACTAGCTGCTGTGGCATTGCATGCCTGTTTGTAATATCTATGAACAACTAAAATAAAAATATTTAAAAAATAAAATTAAAATTAGAGTTGAGTTTAAAGGCACACTTTTGTATAAATATACTAATGTTATATTCAAGTTCTAGTTTACATAGTGTGTGGTCTAGTACCCTACCTGTGACTATTTTTCTAAATTAAGTGTAGAGACCAGGATATGAGGGCTATATAAGAACTTTTTAAATAAATAATCGAATAAGTATAAATAAAGAAATGGTTAAAACAGACCCTTAAAAGTAGCTACATAAAACATGCAATGTGTTACGTTTAAGTTATTTTAGACCAGGTTTATTTTCTTTTGCACTCTAATAGAATTTTACTCTACCAGAAGGACAGGCAGACAGCCAGATAAATGATAGACAGACAGTAATTTCTTACTGCTTACTTACTGATTTAAAAATCTTTTGTCATATTTAAAAAAAAAAACACAATAGTATTAGTTACAGAAGTAACTGAACAAGTGAAACACTTTGGAATTACAAGTACAGTGATATGTTTAATTTAAACTGAAAAAAAAGACTTATATAGATTATTGCAGATAAGAGAGACAGAATCGACCAACTGTCTCCTCGCACTGTATTTTAAATTGCAACTATGTTAAGAGCACGTTAACGGAAGAAGACAAACATTAACAAACGCTGGAGTTAAACATGAGTTAAACATGAGATGTAATATTTTAGACTGTAAGCTTGTGGGCAGAGTACTCAAAATTTATTACATTGACTGCTTGTCAAATTAAGTTTCATTATTCCCAACACACAATGTATCATGTGGAGCAGAATTTATTAATTTTGTGTCAGGTGCCTATGGTGTGTGGGATGGAAAAACAGCCACATGTCTGCTATAACCCCTTAAGGACTGAGGCAATTGTACATGTTCTGATCAAAACAAATTGTAATCAAAATGTGGAATTTAAACTATATGTCTGTTCAACCATAATTTACCTCTTTCATATTTAGTACACCCACACTTATTATATACCATTCTGTTCAGGAGAAACAGGGTTTTCATATCACATCAAATATTTCCATCTGAAACATAATGTAATATGAATAAAATATAAAAATGAGAAAAAGTAATAAATATTATTTTTCATGTTCTGCATGGCGTTTTAACTGTGATTGTCAGAATACTGTTTGCTTTCACTGAAATAAATTTACACTTTTTGTGTTCAGCAATGTCTCCCGACTATAACTGTATCCTGTATGGACAGGTTTTATGTGTTTTTGGAAAGTTACAGGGTTAAATGTAGGGCGCTCCCTTTTTCAGTTTTTACACGTTGAAATTTGCCAGATTGGTTTGCTGGGCCTATGTTGCCTTTGAGAACTTATGGCAGCCCAGAAATGAAAATGAACCTCATCATGACTTACCATTTGCAAAAGTAAACAACTCAGAGTATTCAAAATGGGGTAATGGAGTATTTTTTAGTAGCAGCTTACCCACACACATATTTTTGTATTTTCATCATTGTTAACAAGACAGTTTGACATATTGTGAAATAGGGAAGTAGAAGCATTTTACATACAGCTATTAAGTCAACCAGTAGCTTTACATATCCACTTCCAAAACGTAAGCCCTCATTCCTGTGTTAAGTTGTTTGGTGGGTTCAGACTGTGTGCGCTGTGAGTGCTGTTTTCTACTTTGGGTTCATGGCTATCTCCATGCTTGTGGGCTGGAGTTGCCTCTGCTCTGTATTGCCAGCAGGCTAAGGGTGGGGGTTGGGTACGTTAGGTAAGGATATCAACTCCAGGGGAAACATTGAAGGGTAGGTGGGGTAGGGGATAAAGAGAAGAACACATGATGCATGTCATGTCCCAGTTAACAACGTCGGTTCTGTCAGTCAGAGCTTGTGAGTGTCCCCTCTCTATTTTCATGGTTTGCTCCCTCAAGGTGTCTTGTCGGGGCTGTCATCTTTTTCTGTGCATTGCCAGAGGACTATATCCTGATGTTAGTGAGCGCCTAGGTCTGCATTATATAAAGAGAGAGAAGTAGTGTACCAAATTTAGGGGAGCTGGGATGAATAACAAATATACAGGTACAAGTGATCAATCCAGATAAAGAGGAATCTCGATATCTAATATGGAAAAAAAAATACTATATTAATACAAGAATGTAAAAAATGTGCTGTGTACAAACCAAAATGTGTAAAAACCCAAAAGGCAAAATAAAATAGAATATATATATATATATAAACAAAAAAGAACCTCTTGCACTCCTACTTAGATAATGTAACCAGGTGCCAGGTCCCAATAGTATATAGATCAAAAAATAATTACCGGCACTCTTGGAATAAATTCATCCAGTTTATTTGTAGATAGAACCAGTCAACGGGAGCTGAAACGTTGACTGGTTCTACCTACAAATAAACTGGCTGAATTTATTCCAAGAGTGCCGGTAATTCTTTTTTGATCTATGTATATGTATATGTATATGTATATGTATATGTATATGTATATGTATATGTGTGTATATATATGTGTATACATATATACAAAAAATACCTAAAAAGTCCTAAATAGGAAAGTAATACATCTAAATAAATTATCGTTACCTAGTAGGAACTGATGCCAAATATATCCGTGTCCTATGAAGAATTGAATGCAAAAATATATCACGAATATGTTAAGTGTATAAATAAGCACACATCTGTGCCAGAGTTACTACTCAAAAACAATATAGCTGGGAATGGCAACTGCTACTCTGATCGGTCTGAAATCGCTGTTATGACACACAAGCGTGGCAACTCGTAGCCTTTAGCGATATACGCTGTCTATGATAATTATACTCATGTTGAAGTGAGAGGTGGTAGCGGTTGCAAGGGGTAAGCTGCAATATCAGCTAAAGTCCTATAATGGTACAGGTTAACATTTGAGACTTTCTGCCACATGCAACAGCGCCTGGGACTAAAATGATGTCGAAAGCAAGGGGAGGATAACCCAGGTTATTAAATCATAACTTGAAAGAGTTTACATAGCGTGTGGTCTAGTACCCTACCTATGACTATTTTCCAAATTAAGTGTAGAGACCAGGATATGAGGGCTATATAAGAACTTTTAAATAAATAATTGAATAAGTATAAATAAAGAACGATATAGTTCAAATAGACCTTTAAAAGTAGCTGCATAAAACATACAATGTGTCAAACTTGAATCAGAAAACTTAGAAACTGTGAATCAAAATCTAGAAAAAGAATTATGTAGGGATTTAAGGACAAAATCGAATTCCCCCTTTTTGAAAATAAGTTACAAAGAAAATCTACAAAAAAATAAATACAATCTGGAACTTATTAAAAAACACATAAAGGAGAAAAATAGATACGTTTCTAAGAGATCATAGAGACTTTAAAGAAGGTAAAATTTTTCGTACAAAAAGGAAATATAGGACACGTAGCAACAGTAGGAGCAGTTCCACTTCAGGGAATACTGATTGGACTGACTCCGACTCAAGTATCCCTAGACATTCTAGAAACTACCATAATAAAGATCAACCAAAACCCCAAAGGCAGAGGAGTTCTAAAAACCAGAAACGTAACCTTCCCAGAAACTCCAGCTCCAGGTACTACGGAAATAAACAATACTACTAACAGAACTGTCAAGCTTCCTTTTTAGAGGAAGATTGGCCTCTCCCACAAAGAGGCAAACTTAGAAACAGAAGGAGATGGGAATACAAAACAGACAAAAGAATAAATGAAAACAAATGAGTGATAATCGGAATCAGATTATTAACCTGTCCCAATTTACCCTCCAACAACACCACATTTTGCTCTTAAACAAAGGACTATCCTTTGTACCCACCCCAAATACAAACAAATTTAACTGGATTAAGGACACTAACCTATTTGGCCCTAAACTGGCTCTTACTGTGGAACACAAAAGAAGGAACTATAAATTAGCTAAAGAAGCGGGTCTCCCATATGAAGATTTTCAACACTACCAAACACCAAAATTATCTCTACTAGAACAAAACATAGAACCACCACTTACCAATCTTAAACATGAAAGTTGGTTCACTACTAATCTAAGTGAAGTATCAAGTGTTGATTTAGTCATAAAAATGACCACAACAGAGATTGAATCCCTTACTACTCCTAGGATCAAGCAAGACAATCTCACTCTATTGGAACGTAAGGCTCTGATAGAATTGAGTCAAGAACCGAATCTTATTATAAAATCCTCCGACAAAGGCGGTAATATAGTACTGCTAGACAGAGAAAAATACATTGAGACATAAACACTTGAGAGATCCAGTGGCATATAGTAGATTACCAAAAGATCCTACTACACAGTATCTGACAGAATTAAAATCGATCTTGGAACACGCAGTAGAAGATGGCATTCTAACTAGGGAAGAATATAAATGTATACTACCTCACTTGACCCCAACCATTGCCACTTTTTAATGCCTCCCTAAGATCCACAAAAATACCAACAACCCTCCAGGAAGACCAATAGTCTCCGGTAATGGCTCACCAAGAGAAGGAGTCAATTTTTAGAGAAATTACTACATCCATTGGTGGCTGGCCTTAAATCATACTTACAAGATACGAAACAAACACTAATTCTGTTAGAAAACCTAGTAGTACCACCGTATTGCTTATTGGGCAGCTTAGATGTTGTTGCACTTTACAACAACATCCCCCATGAGAAAGGTCTGATTGCGTCTAGATACTTTCTGCACAAATCCACTAAATTTACCATAGCTCAAAGCGACTTTATCATCAATTTATTAGAATATTGTGACGGTACAATCCGTTACTCTGTCAAGCATTCCCTTCTTCCCATAAAATAATATTCCCAATAATCCACAGGAATAAATATCGCCGGCATCACCAAATAATCCACACATGAGCCAAAGCTTAATGCTGGAACAGAACTTTACTGGAAGTAACAACAACAGGCATTCAAGCTACAGTTTATTTTATGCCCTGCTCCCATGCAGGGGAGGGACACACATGTTATCTACAGTAGACAATAAAACAGAGGTTACACCCCACACAAAATCCTCCCCTCTGCCTGTGATTCAATTATCTTATACAATAGAAGATGCAATTATCACAGGCAGGAAAAATACAGTTTTTACAGCATATTCATAACTTCACATAAAAATTACATATTCACAATCAATCCATTCAGGGGAACAACATATCAAAAAATGGCATGACCAGGGGTTCAGAAGTTAGTAAAGTATATTTTGGGGCCTGGCTGGCAGCATGGCTATCTGGCCCAAACCGTTTTTACAGAGCCCTCTATCCTGGAGACAATTGGGAAAATAATCCAATTATATCCAGGGATAGAGGCAGACTCCATTGAGCACATGTTACCAGTAAAACACAAAAGGATACAAAAATACATAACTCCTATCATACTGAATTGAACGGGCCAAATCTCCCAGGGTTCATAGTCACAGGGCGAGAAGCTGCCAAGCAGTCCTCTCCAGGCACAAGTGGCGAAGGGCACTTCATCACAGTAATAAATCCATGAATAATGTAGCAGGGAGGGAAAGTACCGAATGAATGGAGGGTGATTCTTCACAAATATGTTTTAACACATAATTATTTTGTGTTTAACAGCCAATATTACCTCCTTCTCAGGTCTTCCAACTTATCTAAGTTCAGTTTCAGATTAGAGAACTGATCATATCGCTCAAAGAGTTTTAGGAGGTTGGGGAGGGAGACCAGTGGGTTCTCCAGGAGGAACAGCATAACATCGACATACCCAATGCCGATACCCAATGCTCACCCCATCCAGAGTGGAACCGGTGATTCCCAGTCCCATCTGACTGCTTCAAGAAATGGTTTGAGAGAGAGGGCAAACAAGAGGGGAGACAAGGGGTAGCCCTGGCGAGTGCCATTTTGTATGAGGAATGGTGCTGCGAGGACTCTCTTAACCCTCACTCTTTCCGTTGGTGTGGTATACATCGAGGCCACCTGTTCGAAAGTGGGTGCCAATGCCCATATGTTGCAGCGTTGCAGCAAGGTATCTCCAGTCTACCCGGTCAAGGCCTTTTCTGCATCCGTTGAGAGGAGTAGCACTTCCCTCCCCGTGAACCGGGCAGACTGGATTACAGTGAGGGCTCTGATTGTATTGTCCTTTGCTTCTCTACCCAGAACGAACCCAACCTGGTCTGAGTGCAAATATTTAGTCTGCATTCAGGAGGGAGATGGGCCGATAGCATGTCGTTGGGTCCTTTCCCTCTTTGGGGATAACTGTCACTATTGCCGTCAGTGTGTCTGTGGGGAATCGTCTGTCCGACCGAAGGGAATTTAGTCCCTAATCTAGTCTCGGGAGCAGAACTACCTGGAAGTGCGAAAGACAGTAGTGCATGGTGTGTTTTAGAGTTCTTAAGGGCCGCTCACAGTTCCTCGAGTGTCAGGGGTTGCTCGAGGTCCTCAGCCTCTTCTAGAGTGAGCTTATGGGTGACGTTATGTTCTAGGAATTCGGTGATGCGTCGGCCATGTTGCGCCGCAGTTTTTCCCTGCAATGTTTGTGTAATATTGTACAGTGCTGCATAGTATTCTTGGAAGGCCTTGAGTATCCCCTCTGGGTGTCTGGTCTCTATTTGGGTTTTTGTTTTGATTTTATGTATATGGTTCTGGTTTCTCTTCTGTTGTATCATCCCAGCTAAAAGCCTCCCACTTTTGTTAGAGTAGTCATAAAAGAACCTGGATGACTTCCGAAGGACATAAAGGTGGTTCTGGGCTAATAGGTTCCTGAATTTCCTATGGCTTCTGTCAGTTTAAGGAACGCGTTGTTGGCTGTTTGCTTATGTGTCACCTTTAGCTTTGAGATTTGTGTGACTAGGTCAGTGATTTGTTGTGCCCTGTCTTTCTTTTGCTGCGTGCGCATTCCACACACATTTTACAAACACAAATGGCACTTTCACTAATTATATAATTGTCATTATATGTTTTACAGCTCTAAAACACTCATATTTGTGTTCAGCGATCTCGCATAAGTAAAACAGTACCCCACCCAAATAGGTTTTATGGGGTCTTGAGAGTTATAGGGCTATTCCATTTCAGTTAGCCAGTTTGGTTTGCTTTGCCTATGTTGCCTTTGAGAGGATTGGCAGCAGAGAAATGAGAATTACCCCCATCATGACATAAAATTTGGAAAAGTAGACAACCAAAGGTGTACAAATTGGACACATCCAGTCATTTATAGTAGCCACTCAGTCTTGGCCAAAGTTAGTGTTCATAATTATTTTATAATTTTTTTCAACAAAAACTGCACTTTCACTGATAACATCATCATCATAACAAGTTTTAGTGTTTTAAAACATAATCATCTATTTCCTCACTTTTTTAATTCATCTTTGAAAAGATGAATCTCCCACTATACATCAGTCAAAGGTATTCAATAGAAGGGCAAATTGTGGATACCATGGGCAGAGAAGAACAAAATGGCAGTGCTTAGATATTAAGATAATCAGAATGAATAAATGATAACAAATATAATAATATAATAATATAAAGGGCACATGGGAATTAAAACAGCAAGATAAAAGGAAGGGGAAGTGCCCCTTTAAGCTGTCACCTCTATTAGAAATTAGCCCGTAAACTGACCCCACAGCAACTGAGATTTATTTGTACAGTTACATCATTATTATTATTTTTCTAAAAAGACATCTAAATGTCTAAATAGCAATAATCATTCATCTTAATGCATATGTATGCTGGGCAGTTGCCTGAGTGCCCTACGAGCATTGGTGTCACTGCGGGGGGGATTACTCCTGTGTGCCCCCCCCCCCCCCGTCGAACTTGAAAGTGACCAGTGCTCCTTTCAAGCCATAGAGGCTGTGGACTGGGGGCGCACTTCAAGAGTGCTTCCATGGTCCACCGGCATATAGGCACATACCAGGACAGCACAAGGGTGCAATATCCACGCACTGCCATCCCCTGTCCTGTGCCAGGACAAGTAGCAGAAAGAATGAAAGCATGGCAGCAGGACCTGAGTCCTGAAAGCAGGTACCATGCTAATTAAAATGGCCTGCTTTCAATGTCCCCAGCATGTGAGGAACGAGGGAGGGCTGCTTGCTGTGTATGTTTGTCTGTGTGTGTATTATGCAGTGTGTGTAAGTATTCAGCAGTCTGTGTATTCCATCTGTAAGTGTGTGTGTATCTTATTCCTTTGAGTGGTTATATAGGCAGTGCACTGCTTTGTCCAGGGGCACTGCTTTGTCCAGGGGCCTATAATGTTGTTAAGATAGCCCTGGCTCTGATATCAAATAGATAGATGGTTTAGCTAGATCGACAGGAGGGTGAGTGGACCCCGACAAGACAGTTTTTATGTGTTTATTTTTTAGATTAAATTCTATTCTGTGAAAGAGTATTTCTTATGTATGCATGTATGCTTTATTGAAACAGTTTTCGTTTTAAATATGTCAAATTTATTATTTCTAGATGGCATAATGTGCCATAATGAAAAAGGTGAACAAAATGAATTAAACACAAAAGAAAACATGACACATTAATTTGACTTACAATGTAATTGTGAACATAAATTGATGGATGACTTGTGATTACTAAATGCTTCTTTAAAACGGTACTTTAAGAAAATCAAATTACATCTACATTATTATGTAGATTCTGGCAAGCTTCCTTTTCTCCCTATGAAGCCATTAAATCAACATTTCATATCTGGCAGAAACAACCACTATTTATTTAATATACTGTGAAGTGGTCTTTACCGTTATTAGGTTGTAAGAAAACCCAGGCTAACAGGAGAAAAGATATCACTTCGGGTGGAGACTCTTTGGGGAAAATAATTTCTTGTTAACCTTTGGAGACTTTTCAATCTCATTATTTTGAAGGGAGCTGGCAAACATGTAACACTCTAGCATGCTTAGACTTTTATTCCCATGATGTGTTACCAGTACTAGTGATGACTTAAAAATAGGAACAATCCATAGATAGAGCTTATGTACACTATAAATAAAAACTAGAAGACATGTCATTCTTAGTGAATCAAAGTAAATTTATAGAAAACTACATATGCCTAAGTCAAGTTTTCATGGCTAGCAAAATCAGGTAACATCGCAACTTAAGAGCAGAAAATGTTGTTCAAAGACCATGAGAGTTGATTTTTTTTAAAAAGTCTTAATTTGTTGACGACAAGGCTTGACTTTTTATATTAATTAAAAAAAACTTAGCATCTACTGTTTTAAGTCAAAATACTAAAATGAATAACAGGTGAATTGAATTATTTTGCTTAAAATTAGCATGTACATATATAATCCTTCAATCCTTTAAGAAGTCACTCAAAACCCATCTTTTCAGGAATGCTTATGGCCTCCAAGAGTAACTTCTATCTCTCAAACCTTCCTCTCGCTCTCTCCTATAGGGCCACACTCCACTCTCACCTCCAGTTCTGCTACTTTCCCACCATGTCTATTTGCTGTCTCCCTCAATACCCTTCCTATTGTGTATTTATACCCCACCTCCTCTAGACTGTAAGCTCGTTTGAGCAGGGTCCTCAACTACCTATTGTTCCTGTTATTTTGTTATTTTGTTATTGTCTCATTTGGTAAATTTCCCTTTTATTTTAAAGTGTTGTGGATTAAGCTGGCGCTATATAAATGCCAACATTAATAATAATAGCTTTGCTACTTTATGCTAGAGGTCAGGCATGTAGCAAGACGTGGTAAAAAAATACCTCTGAACAATTTAGAATGCTGTGGCACTCTCATCTGACTTGATGAGGCACAATTATTATGCAGAAACACTTCACACACCAACATGCTATCACTTTTCTAGACACCCTTAACTGCCACTACAAGGTGCTTTCTTTGCAACCTCTCCTTTTGCCCACTATAGCATGCATTTTCAGATGTTAGTGCTAGTAGTGCTAATGGAGAAGACAGTTCCCCGCAGTATCTTAATACTGTATAAACATCTGGTTAATCCAGAGATCATCCACTCAAATTCTTGGGAAAATGAGAGATGTTCCTTAGCACTATTTGTTGCTATGTCCAGTGGTAAAAAAAAAAAAAAATCAAGAAGAAAAAACATTATTCATCATCTACGGTGGTTCTGTTGCTGTGAAACTCAAGGAAATGTCCTACAAATTGTTAACCTTCTAGTATGTCATCCAGTTGAAAAATCTCAATTTGTACCATCTGTGGATAAGACTTGATGGAGATGTACAGAAACAGATGACACCTGTCTTATACATTTGGTGGGATTGTCCCGATCTTTAACCATTCTGGCAGAACTATTCTCCAAGTATATGGTAAGTATCTATCTGATTTGCCATTTGTCTCCTAATGGTTGCAGCTGGCTTTCTTATTCCAAATCATTGGAAATCCACTCACACAGTGATGAGTTGTAGTCAGTGGAGGAACTGTAGAGAATATGGACTGACTGATACACAAAGGCTATTGATTTTATATTTAAATATAAAATTGTGTTAAATACTACTTAGATGATAGTTCTCTTTACCACTCACACTTGCTGTACATTGGGCACAGTCAATCCTTTTTATTATTTTGTCGGGCTATCTCCATTTGCTATATTCTTATTTTCTTCATGTTTTATTGGGTTATTTGCCCTTCTTAAACTACTCACATACCCCATTATCCAACCCACATACTTTTCTCTACTCCTCCATTTTTTTTTCTTACAGATAATTTACACTGGGGTGGCCAATGGACATAAAGTCCAGAGGACACAGAAAAGTCCCTAGGGCATGCAAGAAATGTATTTACATTTAAAACCACAGTTTATTGAAGAACATAAGTAGCACACAAAAAATCACACAACATATAACCCCCTGCCTATTATCCAAGTTTCCACATTTCTGCCTCATTCTTTGGCTTTCTCTCAGCCTTCTACCGACTTCTGGGCTCTGTCTATTGACACCATAACAAAGAAGTGCCAAACTACAGCATGCAGTGAATTAAAATGATAAAGCAAAGCCTGACGTGCATTTTGGCGCTAGTAAAGCGCCTTCGTCAGAGGTGTTAATGCGTCAAGCTTTGCTTTATCATGTTAAATTCACTGCAAGCTGTAGTTTGGCACTTCTTTGTTATGGTGTGAGAGTTTATATAACAATCCATGAGGGGAAACTGTCTTCTATGGGGATAATTTAGAGCATTTTTTGGAATGGTGCTTTATTTTCTGTAGTCTACAGTGTTTATTTTTCTGGCTTTCTCAGCTAGTGACCAATAAGTCATTTTTTAGACATAATAGGTTAGCCTGGCTAGTTGAAACATCTTTTTATGACAGCATTATAAGACAGACTGGGTGGGCATTACACCTTTTTAAGCCTTCATTTACTTCTATAATTTTTCGACCTTGAAGTCGATTCATCCTCAGTTAGTTCAGTGAAGGCTTCTCTGTGTATGCCATTGTCTCTCTGTTAGCTTCCCAAGCATTCTGCACAGCAACAGTGGGTAACATTGTTTCAGTACTTTTGGTTACAGTATCCCAAAAGCTTATCTGTGTTCAGCTTTATAGTCTTTGTATGCCAACAATAGGAGGTAACATTGTTTAAGTACTTTTTGTTACAATATCCTACAAGCTTATCTGTGTTCGGTTTTATAGGCTAGCTTAACTTTCTGAGATATAGCTATCCACCCTCTCCTCTCAACCTGGTTATTGGTGAGGCTTATGCTACACAGGTTTCCACCTTATAGCTACCTTCCAATTATAGTCTAGTAGCCTCCTTCATTCTGCTTCCCTTCCTAGCCAATTAGGATTGCTGAGCTGAGCTCCCCTTAGTGGATTATATGTTTTGTGATTTTTTTGTGTTACTTATGTTCTTCAATAAACTGTGGTTTTAAATTTAAATACATTTCTTGGACACTGTGTCCTCTGGACTTCATGTCCATTGGCCAACCCAGTGGACAATTTTGTGATTTTCAGGGTTACCCCCATTCCAAAGTCCCTTGACACACTACAGGTTTCACTATGGGATACTCTTTCTGTGCTTACATATAATTTGCCTCATCTACTATGGAAGGAGTAGCTTTGCTTCACCGCCTGACTCCAGAGTTGCCTGGCTTACTGAACCTTGTTCTTACATATATTATTCCAGGATAAGTATTCATTCACTTTTTGCGGATTTGTTTATTCCTTTGTTTCATGAAATACATATTGTTTTTTCAGGGTACTATGAAACTTACATAAAAAAAGTCAAGGTCAAAACTTGGAGAACTTTCTTTATCAGGTCATTTTATCCAAAAATGTGCATTTATTTTGTGGGTTCTCAACAAGTTACAGCTTAGGGAATATACCCCTCAACAATTGTGTGTATTTAATAGCAGACACTAGTGTGTATTATCTATCCCATGTTTTTGTTCATTACACCTTGACTCAGAGACTTTGTTATGCTGTAATAGAATAATTTTAGCAACACACAATAAAACTCTAACTCTGCCGTATTAAATAATTCATTTTTCAGCAGCATCATTTCAAAAGCAAAACTTTAGATGACTTTTTAATGCTGCTGTTAATTGTGAATGCCAGAACAGGCTAAATAAATAGACTAATGTTTTATAGACACAAAGAATTTTGTTGGTTATTAACACAGCAAATTGGCTGATGCTTATTAGTCATTGTAAAAATTGCATAATATCTATTAAGACTAATTATTTATACATTGTCTGTAATGGTTACATTAGGGCGCAATTGTATTTGTAAAAGATAATTAACTCATTAGTATTTCTTTCTTGTTCAGTTAATGAAACTAATTCTTAGGAACATCCTATCGAGAAAATTCTATTAAAGCAGCATCAGTGAAAAGTTTCTCTTTTTTTAATTATTTAATTGTTTCTAAAACTATGTGAATTGCATGTGAAAGAAAACCTATACGTTTTATCATCAATTATTCAATAGCAACAATTAGTAATATTAATAGATTCATTCAATATAAACTATATACTGTCTCAAAAGCAGAGGCAGTCTCAGTTGGGGTGGTGGTGGTGGTGGTGTGTGTGTGTGTGTGTGTGCGTGCGTGCATGCGTGTGTGCATGCGTGTGTGTGTGTTATAAGTACCCTAGTAGTACAAAATGTGTTAGATGGCTCTCCTTTTAGTCAAGGGGTAGGTATTCCTAATCTTTGCTACTGTTGTATGCCTGACTTCTTGGAGATTTTTGGGAGGGATTTTCTGACTAATGCTGATAATTTGTGTTTGGGAGAGTCAGAGTTCCCTGACCTTCAAGAAATCCCCAGGAATAAGGTAGCATTGACATCTGCTTCATTGGCATTCATTTTATTTTATTTTTTTAAGAATTATTATTATTATTATTTTTTTTTTTTCCGTGCATGAGTTAATATAACAAGCTTTTATGCCATGCCCCAACAGCAGTAGCATGTTTCAACATAGACAGAGTATAACAGTTGTGGCATATAAAATAGATGCACATTGTTTGTATGATGGTTATCAAGAGAAAACAAGCTTAGTATAAGTATTTTAGTATGCGTTTGTTGCAGTAGCGTGTTACAAGATAGTGTTTTATGGTAGGCAGGCTAGGTACTAGCTATGCATTAATATTCTGCTCGGCTATCCCATAGTATAGGCAAGAGTACAGCACATCTAATATGGTGTCTCGTGTAGCATACTAGCGTGGTTTGTGTATATATAGTGTGCTTGTGAGAGAGATTTTTAAGGTGAGCCGTGGCAGTGTTGCTAGTGTGACAAGCTAGGTTGTCTGATTATGCTAGAGTGGAAAGGAAGAGGGCAAGTAGTACAACATAGCGATGCAGGCTTAATTTGACAAACCACTGGGGTCGAGCAGTCCGTGCCAGCACATGTGTCCTTGTGAGACCCGGAGGGGAGATGGGGGAGGGAAAAAGGTATGGCTGCATGCTACTTCCAAGGGTGTCGGTTCTTAGGTGGCATGCGTTGAGCTATATAGCCAGGGCTATTTTCTGGACATGGGAGTCTCAGGGTTTGTGTAGTTTGTTCAGGTGCTGTCGATTGAGTTCTTGGGGTAGTTCGGCACAGTGCCAGGCGATAAGGAGTTGTTCCAGGTGCCACCAGGTCGTCTTTAGGTAGTGACAGATTTGGTCAGTTTCCTCCCCCTTTGGTTGGTAGCCAGGTGGGTAATATATTTGGCCGGCTGTGACATGCTGCAATGGGCCCATAATTTCCCTCCAGCTCCGTTATTCTGTCGGGATGCTCGCGTTGCTGGCGGAGGGTGTGGCTGCTCTTTTGGTCTCGTGCTCTCCCCGGCTGGGGTCAGCAGTGGGGTTGTCGCTGTGTTCTCTGCACAATCCTCCGTTTCGGCATTCAGTGTGGCTCCATATCGCCAGAGCGGTGAGTAGGATGCGCCCGCCATCTTACCCTGCAGGCCTTGAGAGTTTGGCGCCCTTTAGTCTGCCCGCATAGTGTGCAGGGTTTTGTCGCCGGGGCACTGTCTCTCCCCCCAGGGGTACATGCTGTAGGTGCACATTGTAGGCCTCCGCCGCTTGCTTGTGCTGCTGCTCGGCATGGTCCCGGCTTCTCCGCCGCCGCTTGACTTAACCCGGTATGGGTCTCAGCAGATACTCGCCGGTTTCCTATTGGCCCATGTCCGCTTGTCACCAGTGTGAGGTGCGTACCTCCAACTTCCCGCTTACTGTCTCTGCCATCTTGTTTTCTTCCTCAGAGTCTTGGTTCTCCATCCCAGCCTGGTGCAGGTGTTGCTGCTCGCTGGTGGGCCTAGGGTGGGGACCGGGGTGGGACTGGGACCGGGTCCGCAGATAGCACCCTTGTGTCGGGCCCCTTCGGGCAGGATAGTGTCGCGGCAGCCGTCCGCTCCACTCACCACCAGGCGAGGGCCCGCCTGGTACAGCGGCCCCTCTCCTCTGAGGGACTTAACTCCGGGAGCAAGTCTCTCCCCAGCTCAGGCAGCCCGGTTACTTTGAGGGTCGCAGGTATTGGTGGGTTATTTCCATCATAATCACGCTATACGAGCATTATGTGTCTCTTTTTGCAGGAGCCGAGCTGTCCTCCGACCGCTCTGCTCGGCGGCCCGGCCCCGCCCCCCCAGAATTATTATTTTTTAACTTCCGGATCTTCCAAGTTTATGTGTGTGGGTATGCTCACATGCACGCTTATGTCTGTGAATGTGTGTGTGTGTGTGTGTATTTATAGAAAATCTCCAGTGATTGAAGTCTTACCCAGATGTGCAACTTTTTTCAGTTTGTGCTGATTATCTTCATTATTGTCAACGTTTTGGGGGTTGTATCATATCAGTAGACAGAGCCCAGAATTCGGTAGAAGTTTGAGAGAAAGCGAAAGGATGGGGCAGAAATGTGGGAACCTGGATAATAGGCAAGTGGCTGGGTGACAGGCAAAGGAAGTCTGTCTGTCATCCAGCTACCTGCCTATTCCAAAAATGGCTTATCTCTTCTCACACCCCTAGGTCTTCCTGTTAAAATCTGCCCATTGGGCAGCAAACCCTTTCAAGATTGTCAGTCTGCCTCAATGTCGCAATTTTCTTCTCCAGATCTTTCATCTGAACTCCCAGAGAAGACACTCGCTCACACTTGTTGCAGAAATATGGACTCTGGAAAAGCTCTTTTAGGCATGCATATATGTGGCAAGCTACGCAACATGGCTCATTGCCTGAGACATAATGAGTCCTATTAAAAATGTATAAGCCTCTAGTTGCCTGCTTTGCTTAAATTCATGTGTGATTTAACTTGGTAGCTGTGTAAATATACACTACTTTAAATTTTAAAATATAAATATTGAGTAAGCTATAGTGAGCAAACACTGTTTTGCTTTCCTAACGAGTTTATTGCCTTCATTTCAATAGTTGCTCTTGCGTGCATTAAACTAAGGATTTTTTTTTTGCTCTTTTTTTTCCAGTTTCTGAATCGACATTCAGCTGAGCAAAACTGACATCTGATAAAATTTCAGGTATCCCGCAAAAATGTTCTATTTTTGGAGGAAATAATTCTGCAGAACCCAAATTTCTTGTCTATTAATAACAGTGCCGAAATTTTTACGAAATGATAGATATATGTCTTTTCTCTTAAAAACAAGCCTCAAAACAAAACAGGTTATTTGGTCTGGCGTGCACAAACTGTTTCATGCAATGTTGGGGGTCCTATATAAATGACTATCACTGCAATAGCAACAGCAAAAATATGGCTGAAAAATATTCAAATATGCCAAGCGCTACTTACTAATCAAATAATAAAATACATGATATGCAGAGAAATAAAAGCAATCTATTCACTTTTTAAACTCGGTAGTCATTTTTTTCGCTAGTTTGTAAGATCCGTATATCAACTGATAATTTAGCATGCAGTCATTTTACCCGGTGATATTGTCTCTGTATTTTTAGTTTATCATTCAAAATAAAAAATAAAGCAAGATTTCCCTAAGCAGTAATACTACATTTGCAATATCACTCAGTGCAATATTGCATTGTAATGTCTAGAAACCTAGAGTCTGGAGATCGAGATTAGATAGCCCATTACAAAACCATAGGGATATTTCCGTGATAGAACAATCTCAAACAACCACATCAAATATATAATTTATGGCAGTTGCATACAAATGTGTGTATTTATGCCCCATAAATTCTAAAACGGTGTCATATTCTTCTTTTTTAATGTATGTGCTTCTCAAAAAAATTAGATATTATGGCAAGAGAATAACATTGTACACGTTTTCAATGAAATTCACAAATCACCCTCAAGCTCCTGTCCAATGGCTGATTTGTGAATTAATGTGACATAATTGCTTCTTCTATTTCCAAAATATCACAAATAGGAAGTAATAGAGAATTCTGGGTAAACTATTTTTTTTTTTTTTGTCGTGCTTATATAGTATAAATTAGAAATGTATTTTTAATGATACCGTAACTAACCACACTATCTAATTGTGTCTGAATTAATTAATAATCTATACAAAATAGTAATAATAATAATAATAAAATACAAAATAGTCAGCAAATGTAATGGCAGCTATCAGACATTACTAATAAGTATTCAACAGGAAGAAAACCTTTTAAAGCTTTAAATGCAATTCTAATAATAAGCATATCCCATCCTTTATAGACTTTGAAAATTAGCGTAATTACCTTGATCTACTCCAATTGAATTCTGGTAGTTTAATGATAACAATACAGAAAAATGCAATACAGCATTATTGCTTAATTAAGCTCCCAAATGTTGTACAATGATCATTGACTAACTCAAATCCATTTGTAATTTATCTAATTAGCTTTATGGTTCTAGAATCACACGTATCCCGCTCACATGTGTTGGATACATTTTTTCTCAAATTAGGTATTTTAAAACAGTTATACAAGTTTTTAGTGTCAGTGTTATGAATAGCATGTTAAAAGCTTCACAATTTGTCCAATGCCTCCAAAAAACGACACTATTAATTTATCAATTGAGATTTGATAGCACAAACGGATATTGTGAATATAAAGTGACATTTTACTAAAATGTTATTTATAAATTTTTACAGAGAATGAAGCTATCAAGAATGCACTTAAAGCAAACCTGCCAGTAGTGTGTTTTTTTTTTTGGTTTTTTTTTGTCTCATTACATACAGTTGATGTCACCATGATCCTGTAAGTATGAGTAATGAAAAAAATGTTGGCACCCAGGGCAGTGCACGTTGCTTAAGAAATAAACTATGTTTAAAATTCCCAAAAAGTACTAAACATGGTGAAAAAATGGACGCTAACTACAGTGAGGGAAAAAAGCATTTGATCCCCTGCTAATTTTGAACGGTTGTCCACTGACAAAGAAATGATCAGTCTATAATTTACTGGTATGTGTATCTTAACAGTGAAAGTAGAATAAAAAAATCCATAAAAATGCATGACAAAAAAGTTGTAAATAGGGTGGAATATCAATGAGTGAAATAAGTATTTGATCCCCTATCAATTAGCAGGATATCTGGCTCCCAGGTGTCTTTTATACAGGTAACGAGCTGAGATTAGGAGCACTCTCTTAAAGGGAGTTAACATAGTTAGTGCAATATAATTTAAAAATAGTGCCCTACCAACACACCAGCTGAGTGCCGGGATCAAGCCCTGGTGATCGTTGGATCCAAAAGAAAGTAGGTAGTATCAATCCCACAGATAGATTATAGAATCTCCAGAATCTGCTTGCAACAAGTGTTATTTAAAACCAAAATTTATAAAAAAAAAAATCAGCCAAGTGGATAATATAAAGTCCTGTGCTGAAATATATAATGTCCGTAATCTAAAAAGTCAAAAGCAACAATGAAGAATGATGTCAGTCTATGGCAGCATGAGAGGTTCTGTCCATTTGATGCAGTGCACATAGAAGTAACATTGGATACAATGTATACATAGTAGCAGACTAGTTGCTGAGAATTACAGAGCAGTTTTTCTACATTATTAGTTTAGACTTCTTAGATTGCATTTCATTGGAAAAATGCATGAAAAAGGTAATGTAATGGGAACAGGGGTGACTGGTCCTCAACTTGGGATCCAGAGTTGCCTGCTATATTGTTCTTCCATTCTCCTCTTTCACCAGGGACCCCAACTGACTTCCAGGAAGGAATCAATCCAACTGCATGCTTCTGGCATTGTCTTTATGAAGACACTTTTGCCCAAAGGTCTAACGACACTGCCGCAGATTAAATACTTCCTTTTTGCTACACTCAAAGATTTTTGGATAAGCATTTAATAGCTTTTTTTTAAAGAGTACCTATCATGACAAATACAACTTAATATAAAATAATACCTGCCATGACCTGTCATGACAAATACAACTTAATCTTAAATGATAAGAATTATGTTTCATCTATTCATTGTGGTAGCAGTATTGCTAGCAAATGTTTAGATTGTTAAAAAAAAACAAAACTTTTTTCTCCTCTCCCCCAGTCAGTTCAGTCAATGCTAATCAGCACAGAAATAAGAAGGATGTGCTATGCGTGTCTATTATCAGGGAAACCCTGGTCTGAGTGTCTCCCTCGCTCTGGGTGAGAAGGGCATCAGCAGCAGCATGAGAGAGGAGAGAAACATCCAGAATTATTTATTACAGCAACTTTGGACAGGCAATCTGAGAATAGAGAAAACTAATGAGTTTTTTTCACACAAAAATAACCTTAAGTAGTTAGGACTTTTAACCTGTTGTGTGTCGGTGCTTCCCAAACAGTGGTATACAGGAGAGGTGTGTGCCTTATAACAAGTGTAACACACACACAAAACATGATTGATGCCCTCAGCAGGCGAAAGGGCTAATAGAAATACATTAAACTATGAGCATTTAATAGTATTAAGGGAATTAACGCTTAAGTGTTATTCATTAAAATAAGAGTTCAAAGTACATTTTAAGTAACCACAGAAACCCCTGCTAAATGGAATTAAGTTTGTGGCATTGGTGCTCATAGCGGATAATGCAATTTGTGCAGCTTTGCACAAAATAACAAATTATAAAATTGAGTATCTAGTCTATTTTTTACTACTTTGGATTGGTTGTTTTGAATTGATTTCTGTTATGATATGATAGGCATTTTGAAACAATATAATTAGTTACAAGGTATTTATACATATATGAGATTAGTTAAAACAAATTATGTTTTTATTTTATGTGACCACAAGCCCTGATTCTCTGGAACTGTTTTAGGCATGGGACCATGCCTGCGGTCGGTCAAATAAATGACTTCCAGGAAATTCCTGAACCCCTGAACTGGTCCAGGTGATTTTTGGATATGTTGGTAACCCATATCAGGGCTATCAGGGGATGTAACATTTGTGGGGATATTATGTGTTTTTGGGGTACTTTTGGGGTGTTATAATATGTGTTTTTTCTGCCTGGCAATAATTGAGTTAATACAGTATCTGACTCAATTATCTCCCAGGCAGAGGGGAGGGATTGTATGCTATGTGTGGGAGTGTCATGCATTGTAACACTGTTATTATTAGTCTGTGACTTTGTACCATAGTTCCCCACAAGGTCGATGTGGAAGTGCCCCTTGCATGGGGATTGTCATAAAAGGCCAAGTGTGGCGCCATTAAAATCAGTTCCTCTTCACCCTCAACATAGAGCCTTGTCTCATGTGTGGAGGGGACTATATATTCACTTTGGGGATTGCTATACTCATAGTCCCATGGATTATAATATATAATCTTATAAGTGCTGTTCCTGCTATACTCTCTGGAGTAGGAGAGGTTCACCCACTGGAAGCAGGATCCTGGTCTTGGGACCAGGGTGGGTGGAGGACGGCGAGACCCCAACCAAGCTGCAGCAGTTTTTGGGGTCTACGGTGCTGATGGTGTCTGGTGGAGTGCTTGGAGTTCTCGGTGAGCACTAGCATCGATTGGCAGAGGCACCAGGTCGGGGTGCCAGGCGGTCCGTCACAGTCACACCCAGGTATTTGTATACAAGTAAACTCATTAGTAAACACACAAAGGTTTGGAACAGCAACCAATCAAACTGAATCTAAACAAACAGCCAATCACACTAAGCCCATTAATAACCAATAGGACACTCCATCACAGAACACCTACTTTGCATACACAGGAAAATATTATGCATTATGTAAAGGGATTAACACACAGTCAACAATAGGTGACTCAGCTCCCTGAGTCACAAAGGGGAAAGTCCCGACCCCCACCCACGTGGTCACACAGTCTCTGGTTCAGCGCCATCTTGTCGCTCCATGTTGTGACTAGGTCTAAGTCTGTGCAGTCTAAATGGCTGCTCCCCACCAGAGCCCATCCAAATAAAGGAGCCCTTCATGCCCAAGTGACGGCGTACCAGCGTCACCTTTTCCCTTCCACATAGTCACTAAAAAAGCTCAATGGGCACCTGTGGTCCCAGAGATGGAACATCGTTCCCTGTGAAAGTGGGTCTCATGTAGCATCAAAAGGGATGTCATGTGTAAGTTAAATGAATATGAATTAGAAATGGAAGACAACCTAGGTTTGTCACGATTCGGGGAACCCAACACGCTAACACACACACAGACACACACACAGAAAGTGTGCAGTACCGGACCTTAGAGTGGCCGGGCTAAGCACACACAGAATAGTCAGGAGACAAGCCGAGTAAGGGAAACCAGGAAACAGAATAATGAGAAACAAGCCGAGGTCAAAGGGTAGGAGAAAGTCACAAAGTCAGTATAACAAGCCAGAGAGTACGTAACCAGAAAGCACACGTTCAGAATCAATACTATAAAGCAAAGACCACAACAGGGCAGGGAGGAAAAGGAAAGGTAAGTATTTAAACCAGAAGGTTAATTCTGATTGGATAATTTCCAATCAGAATTAACAATCACACGTGGGAGATATCTAAACCTCCCACTGTGATTGAGGCACTGTGCCTTTAACGCCGGGTCAGGTGACTGACCCCGGCGTGTAACAAATTGGGCGATCTCCCAGCGTGCAGCGTCATGCATGCTGCCGCTGGGGGACTTGGAAGGATGCCGCCCGCCGAACACATGGCAGGAAGGGGACCGCGGACGGCTGGAGGGTGAGTGCCGCGAGCGGACTGCAGCCTCCACAGCTTTTTTCTGTCCTTTGTTTTAACATATAGTTTACCAGCCGGCATCTCAGGGGGTGCTTGGGTTTGGTATGTCTTAATATTATCAAGAAAATGAGACGAAACAACCAAACTGTGAGCAGCTATTATCTGAGACGCAGGTACAATAGGTACAGGAGTCGGGTTTAACAAATTCTAAAGGTTCATGCTGTCGGGAGATAGCGTCAGCTTTGGCATTACGGCAACCAGGTCTATAGGTAATAACGTATTGGAAACGTGAAAGAAATAGAGACCATCTAGCCTGCCGGGCAGATAACCTTCTAGCGTCAGCTATATAGGAGAGGTTTTTATGATCAGTAATAACCATGATTTTGTGTCTAGAACCCTCTAATAAGTACCTCCGTTCCTTAAAAGCTAACACAATAGCTAATAGTTCCCTGTTCCCAACATCGTAATTCTTTTCTGGATCAGACAACCTTTTTGAAAAGAAACAACAGGGATGGAGGGGTTCGTCATGTGATAACCTCTGTGACAGTACTGCTCCCACACCCGATTCAGAAGCGTCTACTTCCATAACAAAGGGAAGAGAAGGATTAGGGTGGTGCAGTACTGGAGCAGAGGCAAATGCCTTCTTAAGAGTTTCAAAGGCCTTAAGGGCTTCGGAAGTCCAAACCCTAGGGTGTAGACCTTTTTTAGTCAGCTTCGTTATAGGAGAGATAAGGGGTGAAAAGTTTTTTATAAATTTCCTATAATAGCTGGTAAATCCCATAAAACGCTGGATAGCCTTAAGTCCTTGGGGAAGTGGCCAGGACAGTATGGCTTCCAATTTAGCAGGATCCATACTGAAACCCTGTTCAGTAATTATATATCCAAGGAATTGCACAGAGGTTTGATCGAACAAACATTTTTCTAACTTACAGTAGAGTCCGTTCTGTAATAATTTCTTGAGCACCATCCTAACATGATTATGGTGTGACTTCAAATCAGGGGAATACACAAGTATGTCGTCAAGGTACACCACGGCACAGACATGCAAAAGATCCCTAAGGACATCGTTTATGAGGTCCTGAAACACAGCAGGAGCATTACACAGTCCAAAAGGCATGACCAAATATTCGTAATGCCCACTGCGCGTATTAAACGCTGCTTTCCACTCGTCATTCTCCTTTATACGGACAAGGTTATAAGCCCCCCTGAGGTCTAATTTAGTGAAGAACTTAGAACCTTTCACACGATCAAACAACTCAGTGATGAGGGGGATAGGGTAGGCGTTTTTAATCGTTATGTTGTTCAGACCCCTGTAGTCTATACATGGCCTCAAGTCGCCCTCCTTCTTTGCCACAAAAAAGAAACCAGCACCAGCAGGAGAGGAGGACCTTCTAATAAAACCTTTACTTAAGGATTCCCGTATGTACTCCTCCATGATCTGGTTTTCTTTCTCAGAAAGAGGGTAGACTTTACCCCTAGGAGGCATAGTACCCGGTAACAGGTTTATGGCACAGTCATAATCCCGATGTGGGGGTAGCTTATCTGCCTCCCTTTTTTCAAAAACCAATGCAAGATCTGCATAAGCAGACGGGACAGAAACAGAAAGTGGTTTAGCCATGGGCACATTAAGTAAGCAGGACATGATCCATACAGTCTCAATGACAGGTTTCCCCCCAGGAGAGTATATCTAAACAACCCCAATCAAGTACAGGGTTGTGTTTCACTAACCAGGGAAAACCCAGAACGATAGAGGCAGTAGGGGAGTCAATTATTTGGAAGGTTAACCTTTCCTTGTGCAAAGCACCCACAGACATAACTAGTTCTTGGGTTTCATGGGTTACAAGAGGTTTCTCAAGCGGTCTACCATCTATGGCCTCAACGGCCAAGGGTGTGGCCTTTTGGATCAAAATCAAGGTTGCGGTTTTGGCAAAGTTTTCATCCATAAGGTTGTCTGCCGCACCTGAATCGATCAAGGCTTTAGTTGTTATAGTGGTTTTATTGACCAAAAGAGAAACTGTAATAAACGGTCTGGAGATGGACACATGAGGGGACAAAGTCATAACACCCGAGGCCGACCCCTCTCTAGGCCTTAGGTGCTGTAGTTTCCCTGTACCTTAGGGCAGTCTTTACCCCCCTCTTTCCACAATAAAGGCATAACCCCTCCCTTCTACGGTACGCTCTTTCAGCCTCAGTTAACCCCATAGCACCTAATTGCATGGGTTCCGGGGATGGTGGCCTAGGAGCGGGTAATGCTAGTAACGCAGTACTGGGTAGAGCAGGTAACACCCGTGTATCCAAGCGTCTTTGACTACGCCTCTCTCTAATACGGTTATCAATAAGAACCACATAATCTATAACATCATCCAGAAGAACAGGCAATTCCCTGGATGCTATTTCATCCAGTATGTAAGCGGCCAAACCCTCCTGAAAGGCTGTTACGAGGGTGTCGTTATTCCAAACCACTTCAGCTGCTAGAGTGCGGAATTTGATAGTATAATCCGCTACAGATCTGTTACCCTGTCGAACCCTAAGCAGAGCTTTGCCAGCAGAGGCGACCCTACCGGGTTGATCA
Organism: Pelobates fuscus; assembly: GCF_036172605.1. NCBI lineage: Eukaryota > Metazoa > Chordata > Amphibia > Anura > Pelobatidae > Pelobates > Pelobates fuscus. The sequence continues at coordinate 37,832,579 of NC_086325.1, forward strand.
AACGTGCGTTTGAATGCTGACAAAAAATCTGCAAAGGACATAGGAGACATATTCTCCCACATGGGGTTTGCCCATGCTAAAGCTCTCCCGGACAGGTGGTTTATCAAAAAGGCAATTTTGGATCTGTCAGTGGGATAGGAACGTGGATTCATCACCAAATGGATGTCGATTTGATTGAGGAAACCACAACACAATGCTGGGTCACCACTATAGCGCTGTGGCGGTGTCATATGGACTACATGAGCAGGAACGGGTACTGGAGTGGCAATGGGTTCGGGCACAGCAGCAACCGCCTCCTGGACGGCAGGCTGCAAGTGTGCAGTACGAGCCAGTATGGTCTGCAAGGCTTGAGCAAACTGATCCATACGGTGGTCCAAGCCATCCATTCTAGCCTCCTGATTAACTAGGAGCTGTGGTATGTCAGCAGGTTCCATTAAGGCCCTGTTGTAATGTCACGATTCGGGGAACCCAACACGCTAACACACATACAGACACACACACAGAAAGTGTGCAGTACCGGACCTTAGAGTGGCCGGGCTAAGCACACACAGAATAGTCAGGAGACAAGCCGAGTAAGGGAAACCAGAAAACAGAATAACGAGAAACAAGCCGAGGTCAAAGGGTAGGAGAAAGTCACAAAGTATAACAAGCCAGAGAGTACTTAACCAGAAAGCACACGTTCAGAATCAATACTATAAAGCAAAGACCACAACAGGGCAGGGAGGAACAGGAAAGGTAAGTATTTAAACCAGACGGTTAATTCTGATTGGATAATTTCCAATCAGAATTAACAATCACACGTGGGAGATATCTAAACCTCCCACTGTGATTGAGGCACTGTGCCTTTAACGCCGGGTCAAGTGACTGACCCCGGCGTCTAACAAATTGGGCGGTCTCCCAGCGTGCAGCGTCATGCATGCTGCCGCTGGGGGACTTGGAGGAAGACGCGGGCGGCATCCGTGGCTGGGAGGATGCCGCCCGCCGAACACATGGCAGGAAGGGGACCGCGGACGGCTGGAGGGTGAGTGCCGCGAGCGGACTGCAGCCTCCCCTCGCAGCCGCCCGCGGGATCCTGACAAGGTTGAGTATCACCCACCTCTTTGGTGTCAAGAACTCCAATGTACTTATGGTGAAACATATGGGATAACTATTATTAGTTATATCAGGTGACAATTTAGGAAACAAAATAGTCAACAAAAAAAGAACAGTAGCAAAGTAAGAAATTAATAATCTTACGTATTTGTATCACCCTGCTTGATGACACCATGTGAATGAATATAGTTTGAGAATCATGCCAACTCTTGGGGATAAGAAATAGGGTCTTGGTTCTCAGAAACTGTAAAAAGAGGATGTGACAACATGGGAGGAGAACCCAGGGACCCAGCAGAGCAAAGGGTCGGTATGGGATGAAGGAAAGGATTTGGATGAGCTTTTGATTCCTGAGATTTACATGCTCCCACTTTTGGGGAAGTGGGGATCAGTCACAGGTCTCCATACCAGTCCTGGATAGCAACATTCTGCAATCCTAGGACTTGGATAAATCTAGGGACATATTCAGCTGTCTTACCACTGCTGCAGTGTGTATGTCCTGGGCCGACAAACATTGCATTGTTACAATAAAGTACAGTATAATATTAAAAATACAAAATAATATTAAAATATACATATAATGTATAATTTAACACAGAACAAGTAAAATATAATCGACCATGATTACAGGCACATTCTGCACTGAAATATGTTGACAGGGATCTATTTTTAGAGAGGAACAAGATTGAATTGTGTCCGGGAGGTTGTTCCATACTTGCCGTGCTCTGAAAGAAATTAAGGATTGACTACTTTCTTTTTGTAACTCTGTATACTAAATAAAGTGCTGGTGCTGGATCTGAGATTATAGGTGGTGGGAATAGCTGTGGAGAACATTCTACTCAGATAGGGTGGGAGCCTCCCAGAAAGCTCTTAAACACAATTTGAGAGTGTTGTTACTCACTTGTGGTTGTAGTGATGAGAGGCTTGTGTCTTGTTTCTCTAGAGCATTTCAAGCTGGTGTGCTCAGATTCCACAGATTCCAAGTGAGGGCAGATCTGTCCCCAAGTATTAGGGCAATATCCTCCTTAGAAGGTAATTTATGGCATTTTTATGTTGTTTATTTCCTTTTTATGTTGAGCTTAGATGGCAGTGATGATTTTGACATCAAGCAACTGGCTTCTCAGGCCATAGGAGATGGTGCGTGCAGTGCCATGCTTGATCTGGAGGCCTCCAGATCAGCATCTAATTTCTCAATGAAGAATTTGCACAGAGATTGAATCAAGAGCTAATTTTTTTATTCCCCATCTCGCAGGATGTCCAGCAGGTTCGTGGATCATGATCGCCTTTGGTGAGAACTGTTGCTTCACTTGTCCCCTCTCAAGGCCATCCAGATATCCCGCACCCCTTTAAAATCACTTCTATATGAATAACTGTTATTAAGACGTATAGAATAATCTAAAATATCTTTTTTTTTTTGCGGGGAGGGGCGATGACGTGACGACGCACGCCGGTCACGTCCCGCGGAAGGTGAGGGGAAAAGCCGCGAAAAGATAAGGAAACCGCGAGTTACCTAAGGCTGAGGGTCCATGGCGGTAGTTGGCGGCAGATGAGCGGATACGCTTCAAGCAGAGTCCAGATAGCACAGGAAAGTCTCCGGTGGCACAGAGGGCAAGGATATTGAAGACCGAGCCAATGTTGGTGCAGTGAAGGTGGACGAACGGACAGATAGACGAGGTGGCCGGACAGACGAACAAATGGTCCATCTAGACGCAGCAAACTTAAAAATGGCAAAATAAAAGGCAGAAGACAGCAGAACTGCAAGTACACAAAAAAAAAAAGCAATGTTGAATAAGTTTATATAATCAACAGAAATTGCCTGCCTGCCCTTTCACTGGTATACTGATATACAGAGTTATTGAAAATTCCATTAATAGGAGCTCGTAAAGGCTCCAAACTAATTTCAGCTGAGAGATATATTTCCTCTTGATAAATAAATCTAACCTAAACGATATCCATAAAATGGATAAATGGAATAATTCAGAATATATGGAATAGTATGGAATATTTTTAAATTCCTATTATATCCTCTTGATAAATATATCTAACCTAAACGATATCCATAAAACGGATAAATGGAATAACTCAGAATATATGGAATAGTATGGAATATTTTTAATAGTCCTATTATATACAATTAAATGAGAACTTAAGAGGAAAAGTATTATCTCTCAATTATCCTGGTGTTATCTGGACAATATATTTTATAATATCTTTTTTTTTACACTCTAATGTTCACATGTTGAATATCTATCTAAATGTAGTCTAGAGAGTAAAACGCTAGAGAAAATGGAAAACCGTGGAATGCCGTGAGACCCTAGATCTTAAATCTAAGATATTGGATCAAATATAGAAAAAGAGTGAAAGAGGAAAGAATATAAATTATTATTTTTTTTTTTGTATTTCGCTTTTTTTTTTTTTTCTTTTTTTCTTTTTAGTATTTTTTTTTTCCTGATACCACCTTGCTCTCATCAAATTTTTGATATATGAAAGAGCAATAATGGCAAATAAAAAAAGTGAACTTAAGCTGGGAAACAAAAGAGAAAAAAAGACCGACCAAAGAAATGAAAAAAGACTCTCAAACTATTTCTCACCCCAAGATAAAGAGAATGCAGAAAGAATAATAGCCAATATTACACAGAAAGAATACATAGAATCCCAAATCCAAGCAATATCCCAACTCAGACTCCAAGAGACGTCATTGCAGCATTAAATTCATATAGACTCAAACAAGAAATTATGAGGGCAATGAGATCAAAAACCCTACAGGACTCTAAATATGAATCCATTAAAATATTCAATGATCTATCTAGAAGTACCAGAATGGCTAGAAGAAATTATTCACCATGCACTGTTAAATTGAGAGAGATGGGAATTAAGTATATTTGGCTATCTCCAGTTGGATTAAGATTCATGTATAGAGAAAAAGTGGAAATGTTTAGAGAAGTTTAGAGTTTGCAAAAATGGATTCAGGAAACCTTTAAATAATAGATGTATGGGCCTACATTGGACTCCCCTCCCCCTTCCCCCCGAATAGGGGTCGGGAAGAGGTAACTCCAAAGTAGCTCTATAAAGGGTATATATATATTTTTTTTTTCTTTTTTTTTTTCTCTACTCCTCTCTATTACTTCTCTTTGAAGGGGATTGAGGTTGGATGGAACAATTCATTTGGCAACACTGATAAGTAGTTATATATATGACTTGATTGAAATAAAGAATAAGAAATTTAGGAAAGTAGGGAAAGTAATATTAGTTTTTTCATAGCAATTATCACGAGGTGATTTGAATTGAGACAATACACAAACTAGTGAAATAGAAAATGAATATGTATAAATAATTCACTATAAATTTAAATGAAGATATAGAAGGAAAGGAAAAGAGAGAGGAAGAGGAGGGGAAAGAGAAAGGGGGAAAGAAGGGAAGGAGACTATGACACTTTTGAATATCACATAAGAAACATGATAGTAGTATTAGTGAAGAGAAGAGAATGTCACTGGTGTGGAGTATTTGAGTACTTGAAGAATAGATATCCATAGGAAGAACAGTAAGGGAGAAGGGTAGGCAAATTAAAGGGAATGATAAATAGATGGTCTCTATCACTTTCCAAGTAATAATATTTGATATAATCACTTACCGTATATACTCGAGTATAAGCCGAGTTTTTCAGCCCATTTTTTGGGCTGAAAAACCCCAACTCGGCTTATACTCGAGTCAAGGTCTGTATTATGGCAATTTGCATTGCCATAATACAGACTGGGGGAGAGGGGGGCTGCAGAGCTGTACTTACCTTTCCCGCAGCTCCTGTCAGCTCTCTCCTCCTCTGCGCCGTCCGTTCAGCACCTCGGTCAGCTCCCAGTGTAAATCTCGCGAGAGCCGCGGCTCTCGCGAGACTTACAGTGGGAGCTGACAGAAGAGCTGACCGGACGGCGCAGAGGAGGAGAGAGCTGACAGGAGCTGCGGGAAAGGTAAGTACAGCTCTGCAGCCCCCCTCTCCCCCCCACTGAACTGCCACTGGACCACCAGGGAAGGAGAGCCCCCCTCCCTGCCATGTATCAAGCAGGGAGGGGGGACGAAAAAAAAAAATATAAATAAAATAAGAAATAATAATAAAAAAATAATAATAATAAAAAAAATTAATAATAACAAAAAAGGGGTATAAGGACCACTATGGGAGGGGGGGGGGTATAAGGACCAATATGGGAGGGATGGGGTGGGTTAAGGACCACTATGGGAGGGAGGGGGTATAAGGACCACTATGGGAGGGAGGGGGGGTATAAGGACCACTATGGGAGGGAGGGGGGGTATAAGGACCACTATGGGAGGGAGGGGGGGTATAAGGACCACTATGGGAGGGAGGGGGGGGATAAGGACCACTATGGGAGGGAGGGGGGGGATAAGGACCACTATGGGAGGGAGGGGGGGGGATAAGGACCACTATGGGAGGGAGGGGGAGGGGATAAGGACCACTATGGGAGGGAGGGGGGGTATAAGGACCACTATGGGAGGGAGGGGGGTATAAGGACCACTATGGGAGGGAGGGGGGGTATAAGGACCACTATGGGAGGGAGGGGGGTATAAGGACCACTATGGGAGGGAGGGGGTTATAAGGACCACTATGGGAGGGAGGGGGGGTATAAGGACCACTATGGGAGGGAGGGGGGGATAAGGACCACTATGGGAGGGAGGGGGGGTATAAGGACCACTATGGGAGGGAGGGGGGGATAAGGACCACTATGGGAGGAAGGGGGGGGATAAGGACCACTATGGGAGGGAGGGGGGGATAAGGACCACTATTGGAGGGAGGGGGGTATAAGGACCACTATGGGAGAGAGGGGGGGTATAAGGACCACTATGGGAGGGGGTGGGATAAGGACCACTATGGGAGGGAGGGGGGTATAAGGACCACTATGGGAGGGAGGGGGGGGTATATGGACCACTATGGGAGGGATGGGGGGGGGGATAAGGAACACTATGGGAGGGAGAAGGGGGATAAGGACAACTATGAGAGGGAGGGGTGGGATAAGGACCACTATGGGAGGGGAGGGGGAAGTAAGGACCACTAGGGGAGGGGAGGGTAAGGACCACTAGGGGAGGGGTGAGTCAGGACCACTGGGGGGGGGGTGAAGGAACACGGGGGTGGGGAGGTAAGGACCACTGAGGGAGGAGGGGGGGAAGTCAGTACATATGGGGGGGGGAGGGGGCGGCAAAAAATTTTTTGCCTACGGCGGCAAATATCCTTGCACCGGCCCTGCACACACTGCATTCACACACTGCATTCACACACTGCATTCATACACACACACACTGCATTCATGCACACACACACTGCACTCATACACACACACTGCACTCATACACACACGCTGCACTCATACACACACGCTGCACTCATACACACACGCTGCACTCATACACACACGCTGCACTCATACACACACGCTGCACACATACGCACACACTGCATTCATTATACACACACTGTAAATAAATATTCAATTAATATATTTTTTTTAGGATCTAATTTTATTTAGAAATTTACCAGTAGCTGCTGCATTTCCCACCCTAGTCTTATACTCGAGTCAATACGTTTTCCCAGTTTTTTGGGATAAAATTAGGGGCCTCGGCTTATATTCGGGTCGGCTTATACTCGAGTATATACGGTAAGTTAAATAATTCAAGGGAAAAGAAAAAGGGGAGAGAGGGAATTGGGTAAAAGTAAAGAATCTTTTTTTTTTTTCCTCTTCTTTATCTCCATTGAAACTTATGGTAACGTGCAGTTTTTTTTTTTTTAAACTTGTTAGTATATCCCATCACCTAACCGTATAGTGCGGTTAATTCGTATACTCCTTCCCTCCTGATATACAGGGGGAAGGAATATGGGGATACTCATGGTTCCTATGGGTAAGGAGACGATTATTTTAATGTTAAATGTAGGGGTGCAATGTTCTGTATGTTATGTTATGTTTTTGTTATCTAGGCTGGAGGAAAAGGGGTCAGATAGAATTAAGATATGCTTAGAATAGCATCTTTGAATGTAAGGGGGTTAAATTCACCGCAGAAAAGAGTTATTCTCACAGACTTTATTAGGAAGGAGTCAATACATATCTGTGGTATACAAGAGTCTCATTGGTTGAAAAACGAAAAAGATAGATTCGGCTCAAAAGAATTTCCATTTATCTTCAGGTCTTCTACGCTTAAGAATAAGAAAAGAGGGGTAGCAATTATAATATCAGCAAAAATAGATTTTAAATTAATCCATCAAGTTTCAGATGACGAAGGAAGGATTATTATAATAATTGGTGAGATAAATAATCAGATATATACTATTGTAAATTTATATGCGCCTAATAAAGCTCCCATAAGGTTCTTAAATAAACTTGTGAGAAAAGTCGAAAAAATTAAACAAGGGAAAATAATATATCTGGGAGATTCCAATTGTCTATTGGACCCTAACATGGATAGAAATAAAATAAATAATAATGAGAACAAGGGATATCTAAAACAATCCTCCCTAAAATGTAATGAGACAATTAAAAAGGCAGGCCTTATGGACATTTGGCGCATATGGCATCCTATGGAAAGGGATTATACTTGTTTTTCCTTCCCGCATCAGGTATACTCAAGAATAGATTACATATTGACAGAAATTAATATCGCTAGAAGGGTCAAGAAAATTTTGATTACCAACATCCCATGGTCAGATCATAATGCTTTAATTTTAGAAATCAAGGACGAATTTGCTAAAACCAGATCTAACTGGAGATTGAATGAATATTTGCTAAAAAAAAAAAAAAAAATGTGGACATAATACAAAAAGCTTGGTTTTGGAATTCAAGGTAATATCACTAGGGCTATTATGGCCTTATATACAGTTCCAACGGCTAGGGTAGTGGGAAGTGGTTTCTTTTCAGAATGGTTCCAGTTGACAAATGGAACAAGACAGGGCTGTCCCCTGTCCCCACTTTTGTATTTGATTAGCCTTGAACCTTTAGCACACAAAATTAGAGATAATGACTCCATAAAAGGAGTAGAACTAGAGAAAGAATCATTAGAGCTTACAATGTATGCAGATGATGTGGTACTCACATTGACGGACCCATTGAAATCCATGGAAAAAGTCATGGAATCTATAGGGGAATACTCATTCTATTCAGGATATAAATTAAATCTAAGTAAGTCGGCTGCACTTTCATTCAATCTCACGTTAAGTATTAAGCAAAAGCTATTTGACAAATTCGGGTTTGACTGCGAAAAAAACACCATGGAAGTTTTGGGCATAGAAATCACTAATGAACCGAATAGCATGATGGAACAAAATTTTCTAAGGCTAATGAAAGACACAGCAAAAACCTTGAATAATTGGAAGGGAATTGAAGTATCATGGTGGGGAAGAATAAATATGATTAAATTTTATATATATCCAAAGTGGGTTTATCTCTTCCGCATGCTACCTCTGTATTGTTCAGAAAGCTGGTTATCCTTAGCACAATCAATCATTAATAAATGTATCTGGGGCCAAAAACGTCCAAGATTAAGTCGTAATCATTCAATGTTAAAGATAAAATCGGGTGGGTTGGGAATTCCACAATTAAACCAAACGTGGAGAGTGTGTAATATAGCACAAGCAATAATAACCCAATCCGATTTAGCTAAAGAACAAATCTGGTTTAAAATGGAACAGAACTTACTTAATGATGAAATAAAGGAGGGTATATACTCCCTTTTCTGGAAGACAGACCTTAGAAATAATCCCCGACAGGGACATACATCTAAGGGTCTGATTCTAAATAATATAATACCTATATGGAATAAACTAAGAAAAGATCTAGATTTACAAGATAAATTGATTACTAGTATTGATTTTGGACAGCTGCAAAAAAATATTATTGATCTTAATATTCAGAGTTGGATTAAGGCAGGGATTAATAAAATAAATAACATAATAGAATATGGTATGATAAAAGATTTTAATGCTCTAACAGATGAATACAAGTTGCAGTCTAAAGAGATATTTACCTACATGAGAATAAAGGGGTATCTTAAAGAGCATTTACCCCAAAACTATTCAGATAAACAATTAATACTGGAACAACTATTAAAAAATCATACCACTATTAAGAAATTAGTCTCAAAGTGTTTTAAGTTAATCGAAAATGACCCGGAAGAAATTATATGTTTGGTAATAACAAAATGGGAAAAGGAGTTAGATAACAACATAAGTTATGAAGACTGGAGAAAAGCATTAAATTTGATCACAAAAAATGTACATTGCTTGAACCTAGTGGAACTGCAATATAAAATCATGAATAGGTGGTATTTAACGCCAGATAGACTAGCTAAAATGTATTCTGATGCCTCTGACAAATGTTGGCGCTGCGGGGCACACAAGGCAGGAATGTTACATATATGGTGGGAATGTGGACTAATAAAAAGGTATTGGTCTATGATAGCTATGAACATTGATTCATTGATAGGAATTAATATTGATATGAAGCCAGAGGTTCTCCTGTTACAACTACATATGTCTCAGAATTTCGACCAATTCGCTGCTTTGATAATTCATATATTGCTAGCAGCTAAAATATTAATTGCTAGAAAATGGAAAACTAGGGAAATTCCAGTCTGGGAGGAAGTAAAATTGCAAGTAATTTACCAGTTAAAAATGGAGATAGGGATAGTTAAAGAACCAAACACAATGAAAAACTGGCTTGGTATTATACAGCAAAATTAATCTATACATAAAAAAAAAGAAAAAAGGAAAGGGAAAGAAAAGAAAAAAAAAGAAAAGGGAAGGAAAAAGAAAAGAAGGAAGACGAGAATATATATAAACCCTGCTTACATTTGATATAAGGATATCTTACTGACTAAATAGGAATATAAAAATATTAATAGAAATCTATTCTGACTCCTGTGAGCTCTTAGCCGGAAATATTGTTAAATGTATTGTCTGTTGGTTATTTTTATACTTGAATTATGTAATACGTACTGTATTATTGTAAAGTGGTATGTATATGGTGTTGTCTTTGTCTTTTTATAATAAGAAAAGAATAAAATATTAAATATGAAAAAAAAAAAGAATAATCTAAAATAAATCATTGCTAGTAATAGTGCTGAATTCATATGTAATACTTCAATGGTTGATAATCCAATACATGGGTGTCAAAGTTGTACTCAATACTAGTACTTGTGAGCACTTGGTTTTCTTATGTTTGTTGTATATTTCAGTACCAGATGTTACCACTTAAAATGTCAAAAGTGATATTGAAGGTGTTAAGAAGAAGTAGATATTTTTCTAAGTCAACCAGTAGTTCACCATTCTTAAAAACAGCACTTACATTTTTTAAAAATGCAGTGCTCCTGGTTGTCTTGTTTACTCTAAATGAGACTGATATCATTGCAATATTCACAAACTCTTTATACATTTTCTACATAAAAATGCACTCTCAAAAGCCTGTACTATAACAAGAAATGTAACAGATGCTACTTAATGTTTTTCTTCATCACATCATCTTTCATGCAACCTCCTGTATGTGTTTATAGTTTTATTTATGTCTAAACAGTAAATCACAAAATATGCAGACATATTTAAACTGTTAAGATTGCACAACAAGAGGTTCTGACACTTTAACTCAAGCTTGATCACAATGTTTATATTAATATTGTTTTTGTTGCATATGTTCAAAGAAATTAAACCATACACAGTTAAAACAAATCATACCAGATGCCATTAACAAGATACTGCAATTATTTACAATCTTCGCGGCTGGAGACATTTAGCTATGTTATCATTTGTTGCTTTGTGAAGGATGGAGGCTTAGGAGCAAAAGCATATTACTAAGCAAACATTATTCATTTGTAATGGTCAAATAGTTAATCCAGACTAACAGAAAGACAGTCAGACCAATCTAGATAGATAGATAGATAGATAGATAGATACTCCACATTTAATTAAACTGTATTGTTGGAAAACATGAACAGATTAAAATTAATATTCATTTTACCTATACAACTGTCACGATCCCGGGGAACCCAACACGCTAACACACACACAGACACACACACAGAAAGTGTGCTGTACCGGTCCTTAGAGTGGCCGGGCTAAGCACACAAAGAATAGTCAGGAGACAAGCCGAGTAAGGGGAACCAGAAAACAGAATAACGAGAAACAAGCCGAGGTCAAAGGGTAGGAGAAAGTCACAAAGTCAGTATAACAAGCCAGAGGGTACGTAACCAGAAAGCACACGTTCACAATCGATACTATAAAGCAAAGACCACAACAGGGCACAGATAGACAGGAAAGGTAAGTATTTAAATCCTAGCCTGAATCCTGATTGGCTAACCACCAATCAGTATTAACAAACACACGTGGGGGATATCTATACCCCCCACTGTGTTTGTTGCACTGTAGCTTTAACGCCGGGTCACGTGAGTGACCCCGGCGCTTAGATAATAGTGCCGGCTCCCAGCGTGCAGCGTTAGACATGCTGCCGCTGGGAGGAGGAGAGGAGGACGCGAGCGGCGTGTCAGGAGGAGAGGACGCCGCTCGCTTAACGGTAAGGGGAGAGGGGACCGCGGGCGGCGACGGACCGAGGGTGAGTGCTGCGAGAGGATTGCAGCCTCCCCTCACCGCTGCCCGCGGAGCCCTGACATAACCCCCCCCTCGAAGACCGCCCAGGGGGCGGGAAGCCGAAGGCTTCAAAGGAAACCGCGCATGAAAGGAGCGGATCAAGGAGGGGGCGTCCAAGTCAGAGACAGAAACCCACGACCGCTCCTCCGGGCCATAACCCTTCCAATCAACCAGATACTGCAACCGACCTCGAGAGAAACGAGAATCAAGGAGAGCAGCCACCTCATATACGTCACTAGAGACCGCGCGGAGGGCATCGGAACGCCTGAGAGAGCCAGAGAACCGATTACAGAGCAAGGGCTTCAAAAGGGAGGTGTGAAAGGTGTTAGGTATGCGCATGGAAGGGGGCAAGGCCAGGGAGTAGGATACAGGATTCACCCTACGCAACACCTTATAGGGACCAAGGAACTTGGGCGCGAACTTCATCGAGGGAACCCTAAGGCGGAGATTCCTAGAGGACAACCAAACCCTATCACCCGGAGCATAAGAAGGAGCCGCACACCTACGACGATCAGCAAACCTCTTTTGAGTAGCAGCAGCACGACAAAGAGCAGCATGGACCTGATCCCACATCTTCCGTAAGGAGGCGAGGTGCTCGTCCAAAGCGGGCATTCCCTTGTCGGAGAATACACCGGGAAGGACAGCGGGTTGGAACCCATAAGCCACCATAAAAGGACTTGCGCCAGTAGAAGAATGAGACACAGTGTTCCTGGCAAACTCAGCCCAGGGAAGGAGACGGGACCAGTTGTCCTGGTGTGCATTCGTGAAACAGCGTAAATACAACTCCACAGACTGATTTGCTCGTTCGGCAGCTCCATTAGATTGCGGATGATAGGAGGAAGTAAACGATAAGGAGACCCCCATCTCAGCACAAAAGCCTCTCCAAAACCGAGAGACAAACTGAGGGCCCCTGTCAGATACGATATCTTGTGGTATACCATGCAAGCGGAACACTTCTTTGGCAAACACCTGAGCCAACTGAACCGCAGAAGGTAGCTTCTTAAGCGGAATGAAGTGCGCCATTTTGGAGAACCTATCCGTTACAGTCAAAATTACTGTCTGCCCATCAGATGAAGGAAGATCCACAATAAAGTCCATGGATAAGTGTGTCCACGGTTTCTTGGGTACAGATAGGGGCATAAGGAGTCCCAGGGGTTTAACATTAGGGGACTTACACTGTGTACAGACACGGCAAGCCTGCACGTAATCTACCACGTCTTTTTTGAGTGAGGGCCACCAAAACTGTTGGAGAAGACCCTTGTAAGTCTTGGTAACCCCTGGATGACCAGCCGTTTTGGCTGTGTGAAATAAAGTCAACAACTTCTTTCTGTCTTTTACTTTCACGTACAGCTTACCAGTAGGGGTCTCAGAGGGTGCTTGGGGTTGGTATGACTTGATACCATCAAGAAAAAGAGACGAGATAACCAAACGGGTAGTAGCTATTATATTAGTTGTGGGTACAATGGGCTCAGGAGTGGAGGTAATAGAATCTACAGGTTCGTACTGGCGGGAGATGGCATCAGCCTTGACATTTCGATAACCAGGCCTGTATGTGATTATGTACTGAAAACGTGAGAGAAATAAAGACCATCTAGCCTGACGAGAGGATAACCTCTTAGCATCTGCGATATAGGATAGATTTTTATGATCGGTTATAACCAAAATCTTGTGTCTAGCTCCCTCTAACAAGTACCTCCATTCTTTAAATGCCATCACTATAGCTAATAATTCCCTGTTCCCAACGTCGTAATTCTTTTCAGACTCTGACAAGCGTTTTGAAAAGTAACCACAGGGAAGGAGGGGTTCGTCATACGATTGTCTTTGTGACAACACTGCTCCTATACCTGATTCAGAGGCGTCTACTTCCAGTACAAAGGGAAGGGAAGGATCAGGATGGTGTAACACAGGGGCAGTGGCAAATGCCTTTTTTAGAGTCTCGAAGGCCACAATAGCATTAGGATTCCAAACCCTGGGGTGTAAACCCTTTTTTGTCAGTTTAGTGATAGGGGAAATAATGGATGAGAAGTTTTTAACAAACTTTCTATAATAATTGGCAAACCCTATAAATCGCTGTATTGCCTTAAGTCCTTGGGGAAGGGGCCAGGACAGTATAGCTTCCAATTTTGAAGGATCCATGCTGAATCCTTGTTCAGAAATAACATAACCCAGGAATTGTACAGAGGTTTGGTCGAATAAGCATTTCTCTAATTTACAATAAAGACCATTCTGCAACAACCTTTTAAGCACCATCCTAACATGAGTATGATGTGTCTTCAAATCTGGAGAATATACAAGTATGTCATCTAGGTAGACTACAGCACAGACATGCAGTAGATCTCTAAGGACATCGTTTATGAGGTCCTGAAAAACGGCAGGAGCATTACACAATCCAAAAGGCATGACCAGATACTCGTAATGCCCACTACGCGTATTGAACGCCGTTTTCCATTCATCATTCTCCTTAATACGAACAAGGTTATAAGCCCCCCTGAGGTCTAGTTTAGTAAAATATCTAGAACCTTTGACACGATCAAACAATTCGGTAATGAGGGGAATCGGATAGGCATTTTTAATCGTTATATTGTTTAGGGCTCTGTAGTCTATACACGGTCTCAAATCGCCCTCCTTTTTTGCCACAAAAAAGAAACCAGCACCAGCAGGAGAGGAGGACCTTCTAATAAAACCTTTACTTAAGGCCTCTCGTATGTACTCCTCCATGACCTGGTTTTCTTTCTCAGAAAGAGGGTAGACCTTACCCCTAGGAGGCATAGTTCCCGGTAATAGGTTTATGGCACAGTCATACTCACGGTGTGGGGGTAGCTTATCTGCCTCCCTTTTTTCGAAAACCAAAGCAAGGTCTGCATACACAGAAGGGACAGAAACAGAAAGCGGTTTAGCCGTGGGCACGTTAAGTAAACAAATGGGACGTACTTGGGCCATACAGTCTCGTTGACAAGATTCCCCCCAGGAGAGTATGTCTAAACAACCCCAATCAAGTACTGGGTTGTGTTTCACTAACCAGGGAAAACCCAGAACTATGGAAGCAGTAGGGGAGTCAATTATTTGGAAGGTTAACCTTTCCTTGTGTAAAGCACCCACACACATCTCTATATCTTGGGTCTCATGGGTCACCAGAGGTCTCTCAAGGGGTCTACCATCTATGGCCTCAACGGCCAAGGGTGTGGCCTTTTGGATCAAAGTCAAGGCTGCGGTTCTGGCAAAGGTCTCATCCATAAGGTTGTCAGCCGCACCTGAATCGATCAAGGCTTTAGTTGTTATGGTGGTTTTATTGACCAAAAGAGAGACCGTAATAAATGGTCTGGAGATGGACACATGAGGGGACAAAGTCATAACACCCGAGGCCGACCCCTCTCTAGGCCTTAGGTGCTGGAGTTTCCCTGTAATTTAGGGCATGTATTACAGTGGTGACCCCTCTTTCCACAATAGAGACATAACCCCTCCCTTCTACGATACGTTCTTTCAGCCTCAGGTAACCCCGTAGCACCCAATTGCATGGGTTCGGGGGATGGTTGCCTAGGAGCGGGTAACGCTAGTAATGCAGTACTGGGTAGAGCAGGTAACACCCGTGTATCCAGCCGTCTTTGACTACGTCTCTCTCTAATGCGGTTATCAATAAGGATTACATAGTCTATAATATCATCTAGAAGGACAGGCAGTTCCCTGGATGCTATTTCATCCAGTATGTAAGCGGCCAAACCCTCCTGAAAGGCTGTTACGAGGGCGTCGTTATTCCAAACCACTTCAGCTGCTAGAGTGCGGAATTCGATAGTATAATCCGCTACAGATCTGTTACCCTGTCGAACCCTAAGCAGAGCTTTGCCAGCAGAGGCAACCCTACCGGGTTGATCAAACGTGCGTTTGAATGCGGACAAAAAATCCGCAAAGGACATAGGAGACATATTTTCCCACATGGGGTTTGCCCATGCTAAAGCTCTCCCAGACAGGTGGTTTATCAAAAAGGCAATTTTGGATCTGTCGGTGGGATAGGAACGTGGATTCATCACCAGATGGATGTCAATTTGATTGAGGAAACCACGACACAATGCTGGGTCACCACTATAGCGCTGTGGCGGTGTCATATGGACTACATGGGCAGGAACGGGTACTGGAGTGGCAATGGGTTCGGACACAGCAGCAACCGCCTCCTGGACGGCAGGCTGCAGGTGTGCAGTACGAGCCAGTATGGTCTGCAAAGCTTGAGCAAACTGATCCATACGGTGGTCCAAGCCATCCATTCTAGCCTCCTGATTAACTAGGAGCTGTGGTATGTCAGCAGGTTCCATTATGGCCCTGTTGTAATGTCACGATCCCGGGGAACCCAACACGCTAACACACACACAGACACACACACAGAAAGTGTGCTGTACCGGTCCTTAGAGTGGCCGGGCTAAGCACACAAAGAATAGTCAGGAGACAAGCCGAGTAAGGGGAACCAGAAAACAGAATAACGAGAAACAAGCCGAGGTCAAAGGGTAGGAGAAAGTCACAAAGTCAGTATAACAAGCCAGAGGGTACGTAACCAGAAAGCACACGTTCACAATCGATACTATAAAGCAAAGACCACAACAGGGCACAGATAGACAGGAAAGGTAAGTATTTAAATCCTAGCCTGAATCCTGATTGGCTAACCACCAATCAGTATTAACAAACACACGTGGGGGATATCTATACCCCCCACTGTGTTTGTTGCACTGTAGCTTTAACGCCGGGTCACGTGAGTGACCCCGGCGCTTAGATAATAGTGCCGGCTCCCAGCGTGCAGCGTTAGACATGCTGCCGCTGGGAGGAGGAGAGGAGGACGCGAGCGGCGTGTCAGGAGGAGAGGACGCCGCTCGCTTAACGGTAAGGGGAGAGGGGACCGCGGGCGGCGACGGACCGAGGGTGAGTGCTGCGAGAGGATTGCAGCCTCCCCTCACCGCTGCCCGCGGAGCCCTGACAACAACCTACTTAACTCAAAAAATTAGAGCAGGGAAAATCTTCAGTTCAGCCTTTTTCGTACTGGTAACAACATAGAAACGTAGAATTTGAGGGCAGATAAGAACCATTCGGCCCATCTAGTCTGCCCAATTTTCTAAATACTTTCAATAGTCCCTGGCCTTATCTTATAGTTAGGATAGCCTTATGCCTATCCAATGAACGTTTATACTAGCTGGGTGTTCAGATCAGGACATCAAAATTGTACATAAATTCCTCTACATTTTTCAAAACTTATGTACGCAATTTAGACAGCCAGTTACAAGCCAGAACATCATACATTGTCATCCTGCTCTACTTATTTCAACTGATCATTTTTTCTATGTCAAGCTGCCAGCCAGTCTGTTGCAGTGGGTTAGTTTACACGTGGCTTCTTTTTAGTGACTGACCTAATAGAACTTGTGTTGGATAAGTCCGAAGCACTAATTCACCTGTGTTGCATACTCCAGCAACTAGTCTTGAACCAACGTGTAGGTCAGGCTTCAAAAGCTGGAGGGACGTTAGTGGTGTCATATAAAGAGGGGAACATTCTCCCAATAATTTAACAGCCCACTTCTGCCATAATTTTATGGAGTGGCTAGATGTTGAGAAATATTTTCTTATGTGTGGGCAACATTTTTGGGGAGTCTATACCAATTGGGTAATATTGTGTGAGTGCATAACATCACCTTCAACTCAGGCCCTTAAGGGTTCTGAGTCAGTTCTCATTAAGGCGACTAACTTTGATAATGCTGTTGCTACATCGTATATCATCATATCTGAGATGCCAGGGCCTCCTAGATGTTTAGGAATTCTTTGCTATTTTTATTAAACTTTTTACCTCTCCGTTTTTCTCCCATCCTTGTGTGTGCTTATGCTGCTGCTGAGCTAATTAAGGGAAGTGTCAATATAAACCCACTACTGACTCACAGAGCTTGCTCACTGGAGTTTGCTTGAAAGTAGGCTATATTAAGTATCAGTTGAAACAACAGGAGTTTAAACTAAAAGTGAGTTAAAGCAAAGTTATGCACTTCGAGAAGTAAGTAAAAGTATAGATCAGGGTGTTGCAGTGGATGTGATCTACTTCGATTATTAATGACCTTAATGGTAAATTTTCAATCTGGACAAAATTGGTAAGTGGTGTCTCTCAGGGTTCTGTTTTGTGAACACTTCTATTTAACATATTTATAAATGATCTTGCAATGGGCATTGAAAGCTATGTTTTAGTGTTTGCAGATGAAACAAAACTTTGTAAAGTAATAAAATGTGAGCAGGATATTGCCTTGCTGCTGAGGGATTTAGATAGATTGGGGGACTGGGCACTAAAATGGCAGATAAAATTTAACGTAGAGAAATGCAAGGTTATGAACTTCGGGGTCAAGAATGCACAAACAACTTACACTCTAAATGGTAGTGAATTAGGGATAACCACACACGAGAAGGATTATATATATATAAGGATTATATTTGTTGTCTATATATAGACAGCAAATTAGGCAGCAATATGCAATCACGTTGTCAGACGCACGACGTACAATGTCAGGACGCACCGAGTGAGCCCGCATTCTTTGGAAGTTGTGTGCCGTGTCCCAGTGCCCGAACATACTGCAGACGTTCAACAAGGGTTTGAGGACTGGCCATATAAGGACGGAGCCAACGTGATTTTTATTGTATGCTGCTAATAAAGGTTTGAAAAATATCCAGCTGTCGTCCTGCCTATGATATCGTGGTCCTACATTCTGATATTTTCTGGGCTATTACAGTGAGAGCAGACTATCACTGCTCCACTTTTGTGAGTTGATTGGTTTATTTTTTATACCTTTTTTTGATTTATTTGACAGTTTTACACTATGTATTTCTCTTTCTCTTTTTATCTCCCCTGTTTTATCTCCTGAGTCATACTACATCTGGGAAGATATATGTCCCCCCTTTTTCAAAAGTTGTCTATGTAAGTGCTTTGTATTTCTTGCACTTTATTATATCACTTGGTCACTTTGTTAATACATTATATAGTGTATGAAGTTTTTACATTTGTAAAACTATTTTGTATGAGTATATGCACATCAATGTATGCACTAATCACTTAAAGGCACAGCGCACTTTTTTCTTTTTTATTGGTATATAGAGTGTTTTCTTGAGCTATTTTACACTTAATTAGTGCTGCTTGCCTTTTTATATTTTCACTTGTAATTATTCACTAGCGCCTTCACTTACTTGATATTTTAAGCAATATGCAATGTCAATCTGCAGTTGCTAAGGCCAGTAAGGTTTTGTCATGTTTACATAGGGGCATAAATTCTCGGTATCAAAATATAATTTTGCCTCTTTATAAATCACTGGTAAGACCACACCTTGAATATGATATGCAATTTTGGGCACCTGTTCTTAAGAAGGATATCCATGGCACTAGAAAAAGTGCAGAGGCGAGCTACAAAATTGATAAAAGGAATGGAGCATTTTAGTAACGAAGAAAGGTTAAAAAAAATTAAATCTCTTTTGTTTAGAAAAACTGCACCTCAGAGAGGATATGATAACATTATACAAAACTTTTCGGAGCCAGTAGAAACCATTATTTGGAAATCTATTCATAAACAGGGCTATACATGGGACACAAGGTCACGCATTTAGGTTGGAAGAAAGGAGATTTAATCTAAGGCAAAGGAAATGTTTTTTACAGTAAGAACTATAAGGATGTGGAATTCTCTGCCTGAAGAGATGGTTTTATCAGAGTCCAGACAGATGTTTAAACAGCAATTGGATAAATACTTCCAAAAACATAACTTACAGGGATATAATTTCTAATTAGTGGGGTAATAGCTGCTTGATCCAAGGAGATATCTGACTGCCATTTTGAGGTCAAGAAGAAATTTTCCTAGTTTGTTGCAAAGTTGGAAGCTCTTCAGACTGGGTTTTTTGCCTTCTTTTGGATCAACAGCAAAAACGTATGGGAAGAAGGTTGAACGTGATAGATGCAAGTCTCTTTTCAGCTTTGTAACTATGTAACAAGATCAATGGGACACCCTGGGTGGTCTAAACCTCCTATGCAATCTTTGCATAGGCAGTGACCAATGGATGAAGACCTTACTGTACATGTCCTATACTAAATATATATATATTCACTGATGATGCTCAGTTCAAACAATATAATTAAATGTGAAGTATTTTGTCTTTTAAAGCTAACGTGACTGTATGCCTAAATATTGTGGAAAATTAATGGTTTAATTGAGTGTTATACAATATTTGCATTTATGCAGTGTGGACTTATGCAGACTTATAGGAACACTCCAAAGTTATAATGGTTCTGGTGCAAGGAGCTACCTGGTGCCCCTTCCCCAGTGTTAATTATCAAATCATTTGCTAATGATTTGACCTCTTACCTGGGGTCTTCCTCTGGGCAGCCTCTCAGTTTCCATTACCTTTCCTGAGCTACGCCCTGCACTGATGATTAGATGATCACTTTCAGCTAATGATCCAATGAGCTTAGCTCAGTGAAGAGATATTCCCGCTACCTACAGTAGGAGGACTACAAGGCATTTCTTGTATGTTGTTTTAATGCTTGGAGTATTCTTTTACTGTAATAAAGAAATTACAGAGGACCAAAGTATATAGGACATTTAAGGGTTTAATGTTTCATCCTATGTCCTTTAATGCAGAGGCAGCAAAATGTTTTGAATTTTTTTTTTCTGTACTTGATTACAGTTATCTACATCAAATATAATTTACTTTGAGGAACATCTCCTGGGAAGTTCAAGGAACCATGAAGGAGGAAAAAAAATGTTTTAAATGTTGCAGAAAACTTACAAGCGCCTACAGTGGCAAGTATTTTTTTCCAACCAGCCTGTCTCCTTACAGGAATAAAGTAATTGTCTTACAATATTTAATGAAAGATATCTCATCTATAAAATAGAGCATTATGTAGAATATAAACAAGGCTTGGTCCATCTGGTCTGGATTAAAACCAATTTAAATAATATTGCTTGGCTTTATTTTTATTTTTTTCTGTTTGTTTAATTCCCTAGTTCTAATTAATTTAGAAGATGTTTTAATTCAGTAAGTTGATTGAGACACTGTACTTTCCTCATTAATTGAACAACTAGCGGCTGAAACATGTTGGGCGATAAGTCATCTGAAAATAAGCTGGACATCTACCAAAGACACATTTCCGTCAGTGAAACAGTATTTGCAAAACTAAGCAACATTTGTTGTGCTGGCCGTACAGACAGCTATTCAGTCTGCCAAAAACGTGGAAGTTTGTAGAGAGATTCGCGGAAAAGATTAAGCAATTCTGCAATGCCAAGATAAAACAGTCCTGAGTTTCTCAGACATTACTTTTATCTGACACAGTTGGACTATATGCTTCGTGAATTTTGAAGGAATTGCTTTGTAAAATATTGAACAAATGGGTTGATGAGTTGATTCTGCCTTAGCTTTATTCAATCAATAACAAACTTTGCCCAATATGCAGATTTTAAGCAGGAGATAATTAAAGTGTTGCAGAGATTGGTGAAGTAATATGCTAAGATTCTACACGTGATTATATTTAAAGGTCATCCATCATAAAGGAAATCTGTTTACATGTTTTTATCTCGTGTTTATAAAATGCCAATATGTTTGATTGCAGAGTTAGAAGGGAGTTAAGGTACAGCTATGTTGGCCAACATATTTGCAAATATAAATGTTTAACTGACTGAGTTTCAGTGTTTTGCGATTTCAGAGTGTCTATGCCTTTTAATAAGCTATTCATCTTGATATCAAAACAGAGGTGGAATCCAGGAATTACTATAGAAGAAAATCCCTAGATTTCTATCGAGAAGGTTCACAACTGTTCCCACAGGATGGCTGGCAACTTTTATTCTGGTGGGGGGGGAGTACAAATGAATGGCCGTTTTTTTTGTTTTTTTGCAAACAAAACGGATGAATCTCTGTACCTTTCCTTAAATACTTTGTTTCCATTATGAAGGCTGCTGAAGTCCCAGTTTGTAACATTGTATATTCAGGGCCAGCGCTCCCTATAGGCCAATTAGGCGGTCGCATAGGGCCACCGGCAGTGGCTTTATTGCTGTTTAGCCTCCCCTCTAAGTTAGACTAATTATTTACAGCGTGCTGCAGGCCATGTTACCGGGCACTACTATATGGCTGCTGACTAGCGCCCAGTACAACACAGGCATCCATCTCAGCCCGCAAAACCAGCCCTACCTCCCAGACATCTAATATGGCGGCAGCAAAAGGGCGCGTAATTTCCTCGCTCCCGCCCCTAGCATGTGGGGATAAGTGGGCAGGAGCATTACAGGAAATATGTCTTAGATGAATTGCAAAGAGATATGCAATGAAGATAAGAAGGCACCACACAATGTGTGCTTTAGAGAATGTTTGCCAGGCTACCTCAGTCAGTTTGTTTGTGTATGTCAGCCTGCTTGGTTTAGTGTGTATGTGTGTATAAGACTGCAGTGTCAGTCTGTCAGTCTGCTTGAGTGAGTGTGTGTCTTGATGGGTCAGTGTATGTCTGTATGGGTCATTGTGTATGTGTGTGTGTGTGTGTGTGTGTCTGTATTGGTCAGTGTGTGTTTGTATGGGTCAGAGTGTGTATGTGTGTTTTGTATGGGTCAGTGCGGGTGTCAGCCTCCTTTTAAAGTGTCCAATAGTGTGGTTCCTCAAGACAATTCAATATTAAGAATAAATCAGATGTAAACATATGTGTTCCTAATAAGGGCGGACATGTTATCATGGATTCTAGTGATAATTTCAAGGAAGGAGAGACCACTAAGGGAAAGATGGGGGAGGAGATACCACTAAGGGAAATATGGGGGAGAGGGGAGAGACCACTAAGGGAAAGAAGGGGGGAGAGTACTATGGGAATGGGGGGTTGCAGGGGAGAACACTAAGGGTCAGGGGCAGAAGTGGAGATGAGACCACTAAAGGTCGGGGGAAGTGGTAGAGATCATTAAGGGACAGGGGAAGTGCAAGACACACAGAGAGGCTGAGGAAGGGGTGAAAGAGAAGCACAGAAGGGCTGGTAGGGGAGACAGAGATACACAGAGAGGGTCAGGAGAGAGACACACAGAGTTGCTTGTGAGGGAGACACACCAAGAGACCTAGGGGGAAAGAGACACACCAAGGAGCTGGTAAGAGTAAGACACAAAGGGGCTTGCGGGAGTAAGACACGCAAAGGGGTTTGGAGGATGTAGGAGACATACAAAGAGAGGGGGATACGAGATACACAAGGGGCCTGTAAGAGATACACTAAAGGGGGGTGTAAGACAAAAAACATATAGAAAAAATGTGTGTGTGTGTGTGTTTGTAGTCAGCAAGAATCGATGTGTGTCTATGTGAGTCAGTGTGTGTGTGTCAGTCACACACATAGAGG
Organism: Pelobates fuscus; assembly: GCF_036172605.1. Classification (NCBI taxonomy): domain Eukaryota; kingdom Metazoa; phylum Chordata; class Amphibia; order Anura; family Pelobatidae; genus Pelobates; species Pelobates fuscus. Next base: position 37,855,630 of record NC_086325.1, read on the forward strand.
CAGACAGTCACACACACACACAAACACACAGGCAGACATTCACATAAACACACACAGACACAGGCAGACAGTCACACACACACACACACACACACACACACAGGCAGACAGTAACATACACACACACAGACACAGGCAGACAGTCACACACATAGACACAGACAGTCACACACACAGGCAGACAATCACACATAGTTACCTCTATTCATTACGGAGGTGGAAGTAGTGCAGCTCCTGGATTCTGGTTGTTGGGGAAGCAGGGACTCCTTCTTGCTTCCCAAGCAGCAATTACCCGGTACTTTTAGACCAGCCCCGGCCGCACGCTAAGCCCCGCCCCCGCTGCAATGTTGTTTTTTCGTTTTGTTTATCCCATGTGGAGAATAATGAAATCCTCCACCCGGTTAACTGGTAATGTGTGAGCTGTGTCGGCCGCATGGTGCCCCCTGCTCGCACACCCCTAAGGCCGGCCCTGTATGACACAGGGGTTCTGCGCATTGTTTCGGTGTCACCTTTTTTTCTTTTAGGTACACAATTTTGTTTGCAGTTTTAACCTTTATTTTTCTGGTTCTTTATCCCGTTCATTGATCTGTCTATTAGTAAATTTCAAGGCTACACAGCCTCTTTCTCACTGAGCCTCTTTCACATGGTGCCTCCTTTAGGGTTTACCGAGTTATTTAAACTGTAGTGTGTTTTTCGTCTATCGTCTTGAAAAAATGTCAGAGAGAGAACAGAAACATTGACGTAGTATCACGTGGTTAGAGAAGATATAAAATTATACCCTCATGAGTTAATTTATACAGCTGTATAACGGTCACAGAATCCATGATAAACCCTTATTGGAGTGGGTAAGATTGGAAACTAGTAATTCAAAGTAGCATACATGGGGAACAGTGTATTATTCCAAATAGTTTGTTCCAGTTATAGCAACCCACAATGGCCTTTGAAATACAGATGAATGGTTTATCCAGGCAACTGTACTTACTGTAGTTCGGCATTATACCCCAAAAAGTTATAAATACATAAAGTTACCAAGTGTTAACATTTTAAGTATCACTGAATAGCAATCTATAAAGAAAGTGGCTGTTTTGTTATGACTTAATTTGCTATTTGTGAATTCCATATTTTTACTAAATGATATTCCTATTTTTCCAAAAAAAGAACCCAAAAGTTAAAAAATTCACGAGTACAAATATTTCATTGCACTGTACCTTTCATAGATGTTCAACAAAACAAATCACTTAACCACTCATTCTTCATTAAAATTAGCTTTGCATTCATGTGCATGTTCTATATTTAATATTCTCTTTTCCATGCGGATTCCCTCAAGGGGGGAATATTACATAGCTTTATGTTCACTTTGAATTAATTTACTACCTCCAGCATGGATAATTCTCATTTTGATTGTAAAATATAGCACATGAATGAAATAACATTTTGTTTTAAGCCTTACAGATAATTTGACCTTAAATTTATTATCAAGTGCTGCAATGTTTTGATAAATTCATGATTACCCCGTGTATAATAAATAAAATGTAAAACAAATTTCTATTTTTTTTAGTGTTAGTTACCATGAAATGTCAAACTTTAGAGCAAGTTTGAGGACCATATTGGTAAAATCATAGACAAATATAAGTTAACACTTGCAGGTAAGAAATATTTCCCATAATATACAATTGTTAAACTTTAAAACCAGTCAAATTTATTGGTATTTATGGTATATTTATCTCACGCAATATACAGAAAATGTGCACATGCAAAATGTAAATAGGCATGTGGCAGCATCTTCAAAAAAGATTGTTTGCATTTATATTTTAGTATAATATTCTTTATCAATATCTGACAATGATATTGTTTACTCGTACAGGTCTCAAGCTGACTTAACTGTGCATATCTCATCATCTACAGCTTATGTTTTCTCAGGACTCAATAAAAAAAACATAAAGATGTAGTTGAAAGCCACATTACTGTAAGTAATACAACTGTGGAGCTTTTTTTTTTTTTTTTAAAACATACCAAACTGCTTGGAGATTCTAGACAAGAGATAGGACATAAGAATAGGAATGAGGGACAGGAAATTTTGGGCCAAAATTTGGACTGTTCTTCCTAAATAGGGACACTTTGGAGTTATGTAACACATCAGGTAAGGAATATAAAAAAAATAGTGTGAGGTGTGTTGACCTGTAATATTTACCAATAAGTGGATGCCGTTTTCCTCCACTGAAGGATTGATGAAAGGAAGGAAAGGCCAAATAAGGTCCTAGGGAATAGCATCTACCTGATTATCCACTCATTTGTAGTTGACAATGAATACAGTATTGGCCAGTCAAATGGCATTTACCCTATTCTCTACCATCGGAAGGGCAGTGCAGGGGAATAATATGCCAGCGTTAGGGAACTAATATCACAGGGTTAGGGTACTAGTATTACAGGGTTAGCGGTTCCTAATTCTTATGCCCATAGGGACAGAATGCACTAATTTCCTCTGGCTCTATTGATAAAATCAAGTCCCTTTAGATGACCTTATAGCACAGAAATGTTATTATGCTAAAAACAAAAAATACTAAAAATGTGTTTTAAAGAAATTCATCAATACCAGGGAATTACTTTGAAAGGAGACTGCAAGTGTGGGTATTTATAAAATACTGCTGCAAAAGTAGTCTTGAACTACTATAGGCAATAATCTCAGATATCTCAGATCAGATAAATCTCAGATAAAATAGAATTTGATGAAACCCACAAACCAGCCACATTGTGCAAGAATTATTCACTCAGTATATGTTTACCTGCTCCCTAGAAGGCAATTACGATGAAAACCACCATTGAACATTGCATAACCACTCTATAAAGAAATAAATATGTATTACTTCCTAGACATAGAAATAGTCGAAAACAAAATATGCCTTTCTTTTATAGGTCATAAAAAAGCTCAAAAATAACTGCAGTATATACACTTATGTGACAGAATGAGGGCAACTGGAACAGCTGAATCCATTTCACATGATGTGCCCCCTGACTATGCCAAGGAAACATACTACTGTCACTTGGTATGCTGGACCAGGAGATGTGCTTAAAAGGCATGTACACTTACCAGAGGTGCAGACCACAAGCTCCCTGACTTCACACAACCAGATCATACACTCTAATGGACCACTAGGCTTCATAAACCCCAACAGACCCCAGGAATCATAGTTCATTTGTTGCCTAAATGTAAGTGGAGGTGCCAAAAATGTAAAAAGAAAAAAAATTAACTAATAAAGATATTTGTGGGGAGAATTAAGTCATAACACAATAAAGGCACCCCACACAACGCCTTCTCAAACACACAACACACACAAACACCACGTAACAACCCCACAAACACAGCCATCCTGATCAAACAACACCACAAGCAGCTACCCTACAAACATAACACGCCAGCAACCTCTCTACATGCACAAAACTAAGATTATTCCCATACACACAATAGTTCTGCCAACCTTCCAACAGGAAGCTTTAATCACAAACACAGATCCCCCACATACAATATACAATGTAAACTCACTCAGATTGTTGGAGAGAAAGTAGATCATTCTAGTTTGGATTAAAAACACTGATGTAGAACATGAAAAACTTGTAAAAAAAAAAATAGTCTGAAAGAGACAGAATGTTTAAGAAGAAGAAATAAAAAACATAATTTTGTGTTGAGTACAGTCAGTTTTATTCTATATAAATATGCAGTCTCAGTTTCAACCACACTATCACTATTTTGTTTATATACGTTTATGTCTTATTTTATACATTATGTATTGTCTCAATATGCACATCAATACTTCATGGTAGTATTAAAAACAAAGAGATCTCATGCAGATTGGTAATTATTCCAGTTGGCCACAATCGTAATTGTATGAAATCCTTGGGTTTCTGCCAACCTCTCCATCAAAGGGATTTAGATTTTTGTTTTTTCTTTTGCTGTTTATATTCATCTGGACACTTCCATCTGTCTTCAAATTTTTTTACATCTATGTTATTTCCCATAATCATTTTCACAAAGCATTCATTTTAATCAGATTATTTTGTAAGGAAATCGTAATTCCAGACGGCCTTCTAAAGTTGTATCAGTGTCCTGCTTCTGTTCCCTTTGTATTTTGATGTTCTTGTGAAACGAAAGACATATTTCGAAAAATACAACATCTATCGTCTGAGAAGTAGCCACAATAGTACTAGTTAGTAAATAAATGGATGGCCACTAGATTTAAAAGTTAAGGCAACTGAATGATTTTAAACTACATCAAAAAGAAAGACACTAAATACTTTTTAATTCAAAGTTGAGTTAATTGAATGGTAGATTGCAGTATAAAAAGTCCATCAAACTTAAGGTCCCAGTATGATACAATGCAAGCAGTAAAACGAATACGTTGAAGTTAAAGTGTTTTGTTTTCTCATAGTAACTCAATGTTATTTAAGTTTCCAAGACTGTATATAATAACAAAAAAACTGCTTAAAATAAGAATGGAAAATTATAAGCTAATCGATCAATCCATTTGAACTAAACAGATGAGGACTATCTTTGAACTTTCCTCCTGTCATTCTGTGAATATGGACAGCAGTCTAGTGCAGGATTTATCCTCATACAGGGGAGCATTGTCAGATCAGTGGGCAATATTTCTACTGGTTTCTTGTCATATAGAGCAGAAATGGTTTGGACAAAAGGCAGGCATAGGGTAGAAGAGAGACAAGAATTGGTAAGTACAGTAGCAGAATAGCTGATAGAAGACAAACACATATGAAGGAATGATTAAACATTTATCAACTACACTCAAATGAAGATGTTGGCATTAGAACCCTGAAAAATCCGTAAAGTTCCCAAAAGTGACATCTCCAGGGGTTAGGGCTAAGGCTATCGTTAGGGTTAGATTCCTGTCATAATTTCCCTTAATTTTCCCTCCCTCTCCTGTTTTGCCACTTTTCAGAAATCTGAAGCACTTCGGCAATTCGATTCGGTTCACCACTTCCGAAATTCGATACTTCAGCAATTCGACACTTCAGCAATTCGACACTTCTTCAATTCAGTTTGGTTCGTCACTTCTAAAATTCGTCACTTCGGCAATTCGACAATTCGGACATCTAAAAGCATGACGAAATTCGTCCGAATTTATATTGCACATGTCTAATATGTATGTCTAATAACCCATTCTGCTACATCAATCATTAACATTTGATTATGAATTACTTAACCCTTTTTGGACCAATGACATAAAATATGCCATAGTAAATCAGATTTCAAAAAAATCATATATCAAAATGTAATGTCCCAGGACTATAAATGTAAAATAGGCAGGCCAATATTTACTAGCACATGACTTTAAGGACCAGGTTGTAATCCTTAAGGAGTTATGTATTTGGTCATTAACAGGTTAAATTATCTTTCTTTCCTAGTATTGTATTTTCTAATGAGTGCAACAGAACCAATTAATCACCTTTACTGTTCACCTTATGCCTCAAAGACATCTAGGACTTTATGACTACTGACCTGTTATGACTTAACATAGATAAAACAGAGTTAATATATTTATAATCCAGATTTTATCCATCAAGCATAAACTTTGAAACAAGCATAAGCCATCTGACCCACATTAAGCAACCACTCTGCATCTCCTGTCTTTTAATTTGTACAAATAACGACTTTGTGACCAAGGCTTTTCTGAGATTAGGTGCATTCATGACTGAGACCTTTTTGGCACTTTTGATATGTGTCTGTTCCCTTATAATTTAATGCTTTCCTATCAAGTGCTCCTACATATATTATATATTGTTTTGTTTTACAAAGGATAGGTAGGGATTTCTTCTTATACCCCTTAGTCGTACAAAAAAGACACTAAGAGTAAATTAAATAAAAAACAATGGAAAAAATTACAAATAAATAAGTTTGCTCTTTTGCCTATAATAATGTCACCATGAAATGTAAAATGATTAAAAAAAGAGAATTATGTCTAAATATATTCAGGTATTAGTCCTAATTATTGAAATGCCAAATATGTCTAGAGTTTTAATTTATTTTTGGATGCCATAGGACAAATATTGCAATATGTGAATTATTGTTTTAAAGCTATGCCTTTGCAAAATTTTGCATGGTAAGGCTATTGCTATAATAGTCATAGAATCCATCATTGGTACACAAATTAACTATTAAGATGAATTCAATGACTGTTGTGTGTCAAACTACTTCAAAGAATCCAGGTTTGTCTACTGCTGCATCTCTAAATTATGCCAAATTAATAAATTTGCCAGGATTTTGGGGACACCATTTCAAACTCTATTTAACGCTAACTAGACTTAACCCTAAACTTAGCTAATCGTGGGCCAAGTTTGAGTGATTACTGCGGAATCACATTGTATTACTTGTTAGCTAAGGCAAGATACTGTTGTTGGTTGCTCCCGGGGCAATCAGATACCTGGAGAGCCAATCAGTCACTGTTACTGTACTGTCTCATTGCTATCTATTATAGCATAAGATTGCTGTGATTGATTGTAACAGCAATCCTTTGCCAGTCACGGCCATCTTGGGCTCTTGCTTGACATCCTTGTTGCCGAGGCTTCTAGTAATAGCAGTTGGCTTCCAATGATAGACTAGAAATCACTAGGACCAGCTATACTGGTGATTGCTTGCCTGGAGGACCTGCAGAAGGCTATTTATTTTATATTTCATTAGTGATATATACAAACATATCCCAATGTCAACCATCTTTGGTCACCAAATACAATAGAGAACATTACCATTTCTGTGAATGGAAATCTGGCTTAATTTGCACAAAATCTAGGAAACTATTTTAACTATGTATTACACACTGAACTATTACTGCCCATAAAATACACATAGCTCTAACTAAAAGTAAGACATTATACTTAAAGGAGACATTTACCCGTACAAATTTCCACATCCCCAGTAACAAGCCATTCTTGAAATAAAATAAGAATTGATCATCACTTACTAGGAGAACACTAGTTCTGAATATAAGAACAATAGTAGAACCCAAGATAAAAACAAAAATCCTGCTGTAATGGATATAATGCTAAGAATAGCCTGGCATTGCACCCTAGTAATTGTGCAAATTATTTTGCAATATTTTGCACTCTTTCCTGGGTCCACACCATGCATCAGGTCTCCTCAGCAGGGGCAGGCTAAGGGCATCTGGCTTCTGCAGTAGCCAAATGCTTATCCTGACACCCATTCATTGGCTGAGAGCATCAGCTGATCACCTTCAGCTTATGAATACCTATCTCTGCTTAGAAATATGCAATGCATTGATATTAGCCAATGTTCCAGGGAGGCTAATGATGCCCCAATGAAAAGGCTGGAGGTGGAGTTACAGTTTTATCAGCAAAGGGGTTTAACTCTGTATGTGTAGCGTTTTATCAGAAAATGCTGTACATACAGACTCCAAGCACCATGACATCTTCAGATCTCTAAAGTGGTCATGGTGTTTGGAGTTACCCTTTAAGTTTTCATTTTTTTAAAATCTTGTTTCTATTTTAATGGGGTCCTTAATTGCATTATATGGAATGTGCCGTGATTCACAGTAGATTGCGATGTTCTGTTTGCTATACTATATGGAAACATAGTCCCTGATTTTTCCTGGATATATTTTATCTGCTTTTGAGCCAATTAAAATATTTGCTTTAACGCTCTGCTAGTACAAGTTCTATCTAATTTGTTTCCATGCACTATTTAACTAGTTGCTTGCTAGAGGGGTGTGCAATGCATTATTGAATTACTGCTCAAGTCAACTAAATTTATACTTTAATATCATAAATTGGGCCGCACTTGCTGTAATTCCTGCCATGTGTATGCTATGTTTGTCTTGCATCTTGCAAACCCAGGAGGCTCAATGTTGCACATACTTTAATTAAGAGGAACTTGTAAACTTTATTACCAGACATTTAAAAAAATATTCCATGCATTTCTATTTATGAAAACACATTGCTGCTCTGTGAAAAAAAACACCTCCTAATACCATTTAATACTTGGCATATTCTGGTTTTTAACTTCCTATAAATATGTTTCAATCTGAGGTGGATTTGACAGCTGCTAAATTTATGTGGTTTTAGGTTAAGCTTAAGGAAATGGAAAATAGACAATTTTATGATTTTGTGTTATTTATAAAATGACTGAAATGTGAATTACATTTGTTTTTCATTTAGAACTTGGCTTTCTGCACTTACTTACATGCCTCATTTTTACTAGGGCGCCACAGTTCTAGCCTTATTTGTCAGAGCAAAAAGGTGCACTCAACCACAGACATGTACAGTGACGGGGTCTATCTGTGTGGGATGTCCCCTCATGAACACACAGTTAAATCTCTATGGTGTGCCCATGTGTGTGAGAATGCATCATGATAATATTGAATGTGTAAAGAAATACTTTTTTTTTCTTTTTTTTAAAGCTGCCATTCTAAAAAATAACAAGCCCCACAATATATATAAATGTAACCTTAAGATCCAGAGGGCACTTGTAGATGTATTATACATATATATTTCTATATATAATGTATCACTCATTTTCATAATATAAAATATAAAAATGTGAACTTAAACACACACAGACAATATTAAAAGATCTATTAGAGGCCACTAAATATCAAAATTTGCCAGTCGTTAAACTGTAACACGTAAGTGAGAGCTTAAGAAACAACGTTTTCAAGAGAGTGAATAAAACAATTCAAAGCAGCAATTTAGCAGTAAAAGCAGCAGTAGAGGCAATAATGAGCAGCGCCTCTCTTATTATAAGGACATTAATACTATTCCAACATCTACTGGATTTAAGGAGGAGCTGCTCTCTATACAGCGTTCAATCAAAGCTATGGAATGGTAAGAGATTGCTAACTTGCCCCATGACAGTTATTTAACAGCAGCATTAAAGAAACAGTATAGTGTCACTAATACAAACATGTATTCCTTACATTATAGTGTTAAACTTATCTTGGTGATCTCAGCCAATCCAATATTTTTTCCATTGAAAAATTCAGAACTGCACCAATTAGCATCTCCTCATAGAGATGCATTGAATTAATGTATCTCTATGGGGAACGTTCAGCATCTCCATGTTGAGCATGGAGACGCTGAAAGCCAATTCGGCACACTGTACACTAGGAATCACCTCTAGTGGCCGTCTGAGTGACTGCCTGGGTGTTTCTCTGAAAAGGCAGCGTTTACAGTGCTTAGCCTGCAGGGACAGGCTATAGTCTCCAGAACCACTACATTAAGTTGGAGTGGTTCTGGTGACTATAATGTCCCTTTAACATTACCATTACCTCTGGTGACTATAATGTCCTTTTAACATTACCTTTATTGACTTTTGTTTATTTTATTGTTTTTACATAGATTTCTAATAAATATATTTATATATGCTTTCTATATGTAGGTTGCATTCATCATTTTTACAGAGCTTCTCTGTTATTTTAAGTTTGCTTAGTTGTTTTTACACATTATACTGCCATTGTTCTGTTGCACAACTTGCTTCTCTTTATTATATATATTATTATTATTATTATTATTATTATTGTCATTTATATAGCGACAACAGATTCCATAGCGCTTTACAATATTATGAGAGGGGGGATTTAACTATAAATAGGACAATTACAAGAAAACTTACAGAAACGATAGGTTGAAGAGGACCCTGCTCAAACAAGCTTACAGTCTATAGGATGTGGGACAAGAACACATTAGGACAAGAAATAGCAATCAAATTAGGTGGGAGTGATGCAAAGCTGGAGGAGAGAGTAAAGTGCAGCCCTTTAGGAGAGCGCAAGAGTCAAGTATGTGAGGTAGAGGTTACACTGGGAGGCCATAAGCTTTCCTAAAGAGATGAGTTTTAAGGCACTTCTTAAACGATTGAAGATTAGGGGAGAGTCTGATGGCGGTAGGCAGGCTATTCCATAGGAAGGAAGCTGCCCTGGGGAAGTCCTGCAAGTGTGAATTGGCCGTATGGGTGCAAGCAGCGGACAGGAGAATGTAACGGGCAGAGCGTAGAGACCAAGAAGGGGCATACCTATGGATCTGTGAAGAGATATAAGAGGGGCTGGAATTGTTCAGTGATTTATAGATATGGGTTAGCACTTTGAATTGACTCCTATAGGATACAGGAAGCCAATGTAAGGACTGGCAGAGAGGTGAGGTGTGAGAGGACCAACTAGAGAGGAAATCAGTCTGGCGGCAGCATTCACTACAGACTGTAGCAGGGCAATATGGCTTTTGGAAGACCAATTAGGAGAGGGTTACACTAATCCATGCAGGAAATTACTAGAGCATGGACAAGCTTCTTGGTAGCATCTTGCGTAAGAAAGGGGCAGATGCGGGCTATGTTTTCAAGATGAAATCTCCAGGATTTGGCAACATACTGGATGTGAGGCTCAAAGGTGAGGCCAGAATCAAGTATAACGCCAAGACAACGCACTTGCAAGAATGAACTGATGTGCATACCACTAACTTGAAGGGAGAGCGAAAGAGGGGGATCAGTATTAGGAGGATGAAAGACAAGGAGCTCAGTTTTAGAGAGATTGAGTTTCAGAAAGCGGGAGGACATTCAGTCAGAGATGGAAGAAAGGCAAGCATTGACACGTTGCAGGATGGCAGGGGAGAGGTCCGGGGAGGAGAGATATATCTGGGTGTCATCAGTGTAGAGGTGGTAGTGGAATCCAAATGAGGTAATACGTTTGCCAAGAGAGGCAGTATAAAGAGAAAATAGAAGGGGAATCTTCAACCCTCAATTTTTCATCCTTAAAATAGTTAGGGAATACCTGTGTCAAAGGCATGAAGTAGGAGATATGTACAATGTACCACACAACGCTCTACACCTTTATTGAGTCTTGCTGTCATAACTCATGACAGTGACTAGTAAGAGGGGTTTGTGGACGAATGCACTGTTTGCCTGTTTCCTAACTGAAGTGCAATTTATAATTGGAGACAGCAGAACAATTAAGTTACAAATAAGGCTGGTTCAAAGTGGAATAGTTCGAAGAACTATGGTCCTCATCACATAGAACTTAAAATAAAATCAATTCTTTATTCAAAAATGCTTAAATAGTATAGCTCACCAAGATAATGCAAATTGTTATTTCTCAATATACATTCCCCAATAGCAATGGTACATATGAAAACTGTCCTATGTTACTTTTGCACATTTATGTTCAGTATATCCAACATCTACAGAATGAATTCCGGCCTAGATAGATCAGAAGTTATTTTGTACCCCATACAATTCACTCTTCTGTATATGGCCATTTGATTTATTTATTTGCTATGGAAATTATGCTTATTTTCACATACTTAACACTACAGGACATTCTTTCTCAAAGAACAACAAATTATCTTAGTTCATGTTACAACTTAAACGCAACCAACATTGCACTACAAGAAATATCTCTGCTAATGGTACCTTTCCGCATCTGACCTTCAATACTTCAGACATTTTGCTATCTGGGGTTTAGCCCTTTAGTTAAAATTTAAATAGATATGTTTTTTCAAGGCGAAAAGGTGGAAAATGTGAAAAAATATATTGAATCTAAATGGCATGTTCGGATAGTTATCAACTAATCTAAAACATTGATTCCTTTAAAAAAAGATGGTATATCTTATTGGTTTATCCAATGAATTGCTTGCTCTGCGGAGACTTTGAAAAAAGGTGAAAAGGTGGAAAATGTGAAAAAAAGAAATTGAATCTAAATGGCATGTTCGGATAGTTATCAACTAATCTAAAACATTGATTCCTTTAAAAAAAGATGGTATATCTTATTGGTTTGTTCAATAAATTGCTTACTCTGTGAAGAATTTGAAAAAAAAAGCAAAGCTTAAGATCACCATCTAGACCACACAAAACAGCATGCAATATTCATTTATGCATGATGAGTGTAAATTGAACGGACATGAATCGTAGGGCAGGGAAAATACAAAAAGAAAGGTTGCCCCTAAGGCTCATTATGCATTAAAAATCTGCTAACTAGCATGGATCCCCTACCACTCCAGCTGGTAGGTTGTTTCATGCATCTACTGACCTTTCTGTAAAATTATACATTGTAAAATTTCCTCTAAACCTCTACAGCTTGGGAAAGACTCACCTTGCCCTTTTACCTTCCCCTTTCCTGCAAAATGGGCTTCTATTCTGAATTGTTAATCAACTCTTAATATAATTGCCTGAAATTCAACTTCTCTATATTGCAAGTGAGAAAAAAAAAAGACCAGCTTGCCCCGGGGGACATAGATTTACAAAGTAAAGAAATGTCCAATGTCCTACGAAATCCAGGAGAAGGAAGAGTGAAATTGAATTAATCTTATCTCATGTACGCTGAAAAGCAACAGACGTATCTGTAATGTATTTCTTCTTATACTTTAGTGAAAAGGTAAATAGACTATCCATTTAGTTTGAAATTATATTTTACCAATTTCATGGACATTCAAGACCTTATCATCACACTATTGGTTAAGGTTTGGCTGCAGTAAATGTCATGTCTTTCAGCCTGAGCTACACTGAGCCAATCCATGTTACAGTAAATGTCAATGCTATTGAGAGATCTAAGCAATAGCTGATTTTCTGTTCTTCCAAAGTGACAAGCAATTGACTGTCCGCTACAAGAGCAGCAAGATAAATGCTAGACCTAGCTTTTGGGGAAGATCTAAAGATTATACATAATATTTAATGTAACATGTTAAGCAGATTGGCAATTGCGCCTTTGCACCCTTTAGAACTATGTAGACTGATGTACGTGGCTGTCCAACCTAGTTACAGTTAAGAAAAAGATTAAGCAGTAAAATCAAAACTGCCGTGTGTCCTATCTCATTTCTGTAGCTACCTGATTTCACTTTATGTTTTTTCCAGATACTAATTGCAGGGCTATTTAAATACGGGATTTAATGTCAACGAGAGATTCATCTCCCATCTCCCAGGACAATTATGAATTAATATGATAGAATACAGTTGGGAAATGAGCAGACAATGGATTTATTTCGCTTGACACCTGGATGCTTCTTGAAATGAAGATAATATGACACAAGAATTTTAACCAGCACTCGATACACTGTTGCCACTTTCCATCGATATCGCTTTGCATAAAAGGAGATAGGACATGCATGAGAATGAACAATAAGGAGCGTCATTTACAGAAATCTCTAAGCTAATCAAAAGTTTACTTCTAATGTGGACAGTTCAAAAAAGTCAGTAATGACAATATTAATGTGAATAATAGAGAACTATAATTTATCATTTTGTTTAATATTATATTTATATATGCTTATATTTAACAAATACATATTTGTAAGGTATGAAAAAGTGAACCAAATAAGGAAATACACATTTTAATATCCTGCAATTGTGTGTCTCCATATTGGCTCCCTGTCAATCATTTTTATAACCTCTGTTCTTTGCAACGGGCAGTCGTTATAGAGGGAGCGAACAGATAAATGTAGAAATAAAACAATGTTTATATTTCCCATCTTCATTTGCGTTGTTTGTCTTGGCTTTGCATTGTCTTAGCTGGATGGTAATGTCAATTGCTAAATCTTTTATATAAATTTAAAAGAACATGGAGCATAGTTACAAGTTAAGTCTGACATCACGGAGCTGATGTATTGATTTATTTATGTTTTTCGATGACCACATTATGCCTTAACATTTAAAATATCCATACCTAGTTATTTACTAAATCTTTAAGAAATATCATTGGTAGATTTCAACATATAAATTATATGTTGAAATTTAGCTCAGTTGTATTAGAAGGGCAGCAGCATGTAGATGTCAGGGCACATATTTTTTTTTTTAATTCTTTATTCTATTTGTGCATAGGTGATACAGACATGCTTGCAATGCCACAACAGCAATCCAATCAGCCTAGTAAAATAATTATATGGCAATTCGGTGTCATTACACATTTTTATATAAAGTAAACACTCTTATTAAGCTAGTCAAATATGTCAAACTAAACTTGAGATTTAGGCTAATCCCTAGTCAATTAAACAATTATGTGTAAGTTAGGTTAGGTCTCAAACATAGCTCGGAGGTGTGCAGTACTAGCTAGACATACTGAGGATCTGTATTTGAAAAGAGTATGAAACATGCTAGGCTATTATACCCATAGATATCACATGAATGGGGCTTTTGTAAATTAGAGTTGAAAGGCATTTATGTGAAAGTATAGTACCACTGGGGTTATACAAGCATTATGGCCTGAAAGGGACATGAGGCAAATTTTCAGGCTCATCTCTTTGCATGCCTCTGGCCTTGCTGAGTGGGGATCCACTGGCTGTGCTTGCGGACCTGGCCTCTCCTGGGGTGCTGAGCAGGATCTTGGTATCGCAGCTGCTGTGCAGATTGTTTGTGAGATGGTAGGGGTCGTGGCATCAGCCTCTTGTTCTTCACCCTGCATGGGTTGTGAGGTGTGCGCGCCATCCTGGAGTAGGGTTGGTGAACCGCTGTGTCAACCTTCTTTGCCGGATCAATGGGTGAGATATGGAGGGATGCCTGTGATGTATGCATCTCTAGAATGCCTGGCAGATTTGATCGAAGTGTGCCTCGAAGCGCTTCTTCCAGCACAGGAGCTCTGACCTCTCTAAAGACTGTGGAGGTTGTGGCGTGGTGGCCATTTTAGGATCGCCATGCGGGCCTTGGCTCTGTGTGGGGTCATATGTTGCAGGTAAGTAGGTTTTCCCAGTGGGGACTGGGATATCCCCTGCTGGTCCAAAGGGGGGGTTGTGGGGCACCAAGATATTTGCAATTTGGATAGGATCCTGTGGCGGGAGATTGGCTGCTTCCCCCAGCCTCCAAGCCGCCTCATGAGTGGACACGGCACATATTTGAAGCGAATTTATTAAAAATCCTTCATCAGTGGTTTGTTTAAACATAAACAGATTGATTAATTTGATAGTCAAAACAATATTTCAATGGCAAAATGGCTGCGTATCAAGGGAGATAGAGAAAGCGAAGCAAGACAAAAATGTTTTCTCTTCAGCACCATAGAGACTATAGAAGACAAACCGATGTTACCAGAAACGTTAAAGGGATGCTATAGTGCCAGGAATACAAAGCTGTATTCCTGGCACTACTGCTCCCTCTGACCCCCCTCCCCCCCCCCCCCACTCCTCCTTCACGTTCCCCCACCCGGGTGAATATAGGGTTAAAACCCCTTTATTTACTTACCTTATCACAGTTATGATGTCCCTCCCAGCTCCGCCTCCTCCGACTTCCACACTTGCATTGAATCAATGCTTTCCTATGGGAAAAGGATGTCCAGCATCAGATACTGGACCAAAGGTCCATTTGATCAAGGAAGCGGCCCCAGTGACTGAATCAATGCTTTCATATGGGAATAATCTGACACTGGATGTCCTAATGCAGAGTGTGAGGACATCCAGCATCAGATACTAGACCAAAGTTCTGTTTTGATCCAGGGAGCGTCCCCAGTGGCTGTCTGGGAGACAGCCACTGGAGGCAGACTTAGTGTTGCAATGTAAACATTGCAGTTCCTCTGGAGCTGCAATGTTTTACATTGAAGCACTAAGTGCAAAAGGGACATTGCACCCAGACAACTTTAATTAGCTGAAGTGGTCTGGGTGCCTCTAGTATCCCTTTAAGTTCGCCAACACAATCAAATTAGGCACTAGCAATCATTACTAACATTATAAGCATAGCTGTGGTTACATTTCTACTTACAATATTGCTCTTTCAACAATTCTGATTACCTAGGCAGAAAATGTATGTTTAATAAAAAGAGATCACTGAAAATAAATATTTTTTTAATCTTTTTGTGTGCTATAGTATTTTTTTTTAAGCACTGCTAAGTTTTAAAAATCATGTATTTGAAAACAAATATTTCTCATGAAATCTGCGTATGGAAAATTCTTATTAAATCAACATTTGCTTACCAGAGAGCCGTGTCTAAATCAAACCAATTCTCACCTACATTTACAAAGCAGACTCTAAAGAAATGTTTATGGGAAAACTACAGGCTGTTTTATCACATAGTGCCAATACTTATCTGAAAAATCTTAGAAATATTGAAGGACATTTTAAGACTTATGAGACAGTAATATTGTAACTGCCCTTCGTATTGAGAATGCCTTCTCTGCATCAGTCAAAGAATCTTTCATTAATAATAAATAAGAAACCTTAGAACTCAACTGGCAGTTTATACTTGAGAAACATTAAGGCAGATAAAAGTATTAAGAACCTGGACTTTTTACCATGATTATTGAAGTCACAAAGGTGATGAATTCATTGAATATTAGAGAACTTCATTCTTAGTCTTGACAAACAAAAAACATCAACAGTTTTTTAGCAGATAAATAGGTAAATAATAGTAATAAAAAACACTTGTTGGGGGGTGGAGCCTGACCACTTACCAGATCAGACATGCTTTGTCTGAGCTCCCAAGTCTGTGCGGCTAAACTGAGGCTAATCCTGAAACACAAAAGAGCACTGACCCATAAAAGCAACCAAAGTACTTACAAGCTGGTGCTGAACAAGATGTTACCACTCTCGACCCAACACGGCATCAGAGTCGCCGGACGAAGGCTTGAGGCCTATCCGGGCTTGAGCTGGGGCGAGATGGCCGCTCCCCCAGGTCTCCGGCCGGTGTATCGCTGTCCTCTCCCCCCCCTCTGAACCGGTGGGGGATATCCCAGGGCTACCCAGGGCTACAGCACAGCTCCAGCACCAGCCCTCCATCAAAGTACAAGCGGGTTGGCTCACCGCAAGATGGCCGACGCCTTCCAGCCATGTGCACGCCTGAAGGGCGAAAGGACATGGAACCAACGGGTGCCCTCACCGCAAACTGCACCCACACTTACTAAACGCCTCCAGGATGCATCTGCAGAATATAAGGTGCGACCAACGGCACCAGCAATGCCAAGTAAGCGGGGCGATGTGGGGGCTCCAAACCTGATGAGCCCACCTGGGCCAAAGACCACAAGGGGAATGGCCCCTACGCATCGGTCACAGAAGCAGCTGCACCAACGCCACATAGACAGCCACCCCATCGTGACAAGCTGCGGCCCCTTGCAAGGGCAAAACTTGGCCTCCCACATGAGAGCCCTAGTTCAAGACCAGAGGATGCAGGCCTTCACGACGACCCAGGGCACTGGGGGGCACTATACCTAAACTCTGCCCTCTGAGCGCACTCTTCCATCAGAGCCTACCACCAAGCAGATGTATCGGTTGACCCGGGTATTAAACCCCTAACTGCAGTACAAAATGTCACCACATCTGCCCCTCTTCATCACCCGACACCTGCTAAACCACACCTGACTAACAGGCACCCTTACAAGTCTTAACCCGTTAACAGATAGCACAGAGCTGGCATAGACTACCACACACTCTTTAAAAAAAAACACAAGCGGGCACCACCCGAGCACATAACAACTTAGGACCTGGCAGCATTTATCGACACCTTGAGCCCTGGACCCTGGAACCCGTGGAAATCTCAACCTCCACCTGTAACCACAAGCAACCCTAATTATAACCCTGTGAAACGCTATGTTAATGCAGAACTTGTTATGAATGCGCCTGTTAGCAATGTTATAACATGTCCCTCATAGCATTGAAACGCTTGATTATTAATGGCATAGCTATTACTCTCATGTTTCCCCTAAGCCTTAACATACCTAATTAACATAAAAAGTGCACATTAAGCATACAAATTTGCAGTAGCATTTCAAGTCTAGCTAATGTTACACTACGTTAGAATGAATGCTCACCCGAGCTGTGTTAGCTCTGTAGACCAGATTAGCAACATTTTAAGCTTTAAGATTAACCTTATGTTATTTCAAGTTGTATTGTTTCACGTAACCTTGTACCACACCTATCCTGATCAGAACTGATGAAACTACTAGACAAGCGACAATAATACATATAAAACTGTGCAGTATCCTCTAATGCCTAACTATTGTAACTCTATGTCTGAATAACTGCTTACTCTAGCTGTTGTGGCATCGTAAGCCTGATTTGACATAACCTTGCACAAATAAAATAATGAATTAAAAAAAAAAACACTTGTTAAAGTGAATATCATTTTTACATGTTAGTGGTTATATGTTTTATCTCTATCAATATTAATAGCTGATCACAAAGTATTTTTCCAGTATTGGGATTAAAGGAGCTAAGAGTATGCTCTCAGGATTACCCAAATGTGTTGATGATAAATAGCTTATGTGACCGTGATCCAACTTGTATGGTTGGATCACGGATCAATGGTATTTCATAAAATAATTATTTGAATTTTGGCCCTGAGATTATAAATGCTGTCTGTCATGTATTTTTTAAATTACTGGTTAGGCGATCTTATTTAGCAAAGGCAAGATAGTGTAACTGATGCTGAGGTTTATATGTGTTTTGTGAAAGGGAGTCTTGATGCACACATGGTAGTTGCTGTGATGTATTCTCCACAATGCTGGATAGCCAATGCGTCTCAGAGGCCCATGGGATGTTCTAAAACGGTCTCTCACAATTAATTATTGCAACAATGTTGAGGTCTTCAAAGAAGAATGACAATTCTTGAAAGAAGTTTGCTAGAAATTCCACAGTCTTCTCTAGAAATATATATAGGGACTGATAATCAGATGCAAGAGTTTGAGGTATAATTAATGTTTGAGTATTTTGAGTTAATAACAGTACAGTCTGTTGGTTAATCCACCAGGTTCTAATGTTTATACAGTAGAATTCACTGGACGAAATTTGAGATATGATATATAACCAATATTATGCCTATGTTGGTCCTCTATCAAAGCTCCAAATCTCTTCAATTTTGACATGTTTTGACAAGATCCTTTTCATTGGCAGTCAGTTTGTTACAGTATTTGTTGTGCTACTTTGTTTAAACTTTTTAAATATCCTCACTGATTTACACACCATATCATTGCTTTTTACCATAGTAACAATCTCGCTTTCTATGGGAGTGTGGCCTGATTCCCAAGATGGCAGTCAACAGAGCTCAGGACAACTAGTAACCACCAACATCAGCCGCAGTTTCATCCAGTTCCTCATGCCACGCCACCTCTACAATTTCCAGAAAAAAACAGTGGAAGTAATCTTTAAAGAGCAGCTGTGATGTTACTGTTTTAGGTGATATATAGCACATTACTCACAGTGAGAATTATTGATTAACATAGCAATATAGATTGAAAAATTAAGACTCTAGTCCATCATTTTTCACATATGTATATACTTTTTGTTTAAAAAAAACATAGATTTTTTTGAAACAGGTATAATGTTGCTTTTGAGTCAAGAATGAAAGTTTTTACATTTTTGGGTTAAATGGAAATCTAATTCATGTGATTGCATAAAATGTTAAGCGGAAGTCTATTATATGTTACTATAAAGGGATTCTTTAGTGTTACAAATTGAATTCTCACGCTATAGAGCCATCTGGTCATCCCCTCCCTCGCAGCTCGCCCCCTCCCCCCAGCTTAGAAAGGGATAAACACACTTTATTTTGTAATTCCTCTCCTCTGATGTCATCTGACAGGGGACATAAAGCACATGCATAGCAAACATTGTGAGCACATTAGGCCCTCTCCACAGGAAGTGCCTTTAGTGCCTGTCTTTGTAAAGCAATAAGGGGGACTGGGACAGTGCATTCAGACCACTTTGATGAGCTAAAGTGGCTTGGGTGCTTATATTGTCCCTTTAACTTAAAACTACAAACTAAATAGAGCCATGTGTGCTTCCATCATGAGTAAGTTCTACAGTTCCTTATTCTTTATGCAAGTCTATCTGTGCCCTGGAGCAACCTTTTTTGGAACGTTGTGAAAAACCCCACAGAGATAGCTGGCCCCTTTTATTTATGGAATTGTCAAGAGATAAAATGGTAATCCAGTAAATTGTATATTTATTTCCTTTTAAAGTCAGGTCTCTATCTTTTTCAGAAATCATTTGTGGTATCAAAGTGTAATTAGATGAATCTAAATGGATATCAAAATGGATCAAAGTATAAAAAAACAACATAACACAAGTAATAGAGCATTTTATTTCCCGAATTCAAAAAAAAGTCTTATCACAAATGTGACAGATCCGCTTTAACCTGCTTTCTTGTCAAACATGCAGAACCCTGAATAATCATATGTTTATTTATCAAGAAAACTGCAAAATAGCATTTAAACTGCTCCCAGTAAAGACAAAGATGTAAAACATGATGGAATATCACATTTTCTACTTTGCTACCACAGAGATGTGTAGATAAGAGATTATTCCTTTCTTGTCATAAAAAGCTCTGTGCACAGATTAATTGATTCTAGGTCAGATTCATGCTTAAGAATAATGCAATTAACTTGTTGTTTCCCAGGTGACTGTAATAGACATATTAACCCTTCATCGGTTACACAGTGCAATTTGAATAGTTTTTTTCATGTCCATTATTATTATAATTGCCATTTATATAGCGCCAACAGATTCCATAGCGCTTTACAATATTATGAATTAAACCCTTACAGCCTAACTTAACCCCTTAGAACTGGGGTCAGCAACCTATGGCACTCAAGCCTTCCAGAGATAAACAGTCTCTGGCCTATCAGGAGTCCCAGTGGGACGTCATGTATCTGCTAGTGAAACCTGACTTGTGATTGCAAGTGTTGAGGGGCAATTCTCAATGTATGCATTGCAGATCACTTCCTCCCCGCACGTATAAATTGGAATCTTCACTGGAGTAGAACAGCAAGCATTAGCTATTGCAGCTCCTACCCTTGACCTGTAGCTGGCCAGCCTGGTCCCCACTGGACCCCAGGGAAGCCACCCTGTCAGTATATTTATATCAGCAGACATTTTGTGTTAAGATAGAAATTAAAAGTGTATACTGCGAGTCACCTTCAGAACTGAGGTGATTCCATTTTATATTACAAGGCTAAAACAGACACAAGATTTCTCTCTCTATCACACTATTCATTCAAGTCTGAGCTAAAGAATGTGACTTATGTAAACATTAGAGATAAGACATGATGTTTGCAGCAAAGGGAGGGTTGAATGCTACATATACACACTATCCACTTATAACTTACTATTAGTATATTAATCATATATTATTAGTATTATGTTAATAATGTATACTATTCATGGATAAATATCAGTGAAGAAATATCATATTATTTACTAATGTTAGTGGAGTATAAATAATTTTAAACACAGTTTCACACAAGAAAACCAGACAGACACCAAATGACACTAAGTAATTAATTTAACTTTCTAAAAAAAAAAAAAAATAGTGGAATCTTACAAAGTTCCATTGTAAGAGAAAGGGTGAAATTAAGGTTATGAGGTGTCAAATCTAATTTTGCGACCGAAATTGCAGACACCCGGACTGGCAAAACGCTTTGAAGTTGAAAGTTTTTTTTTATATACAGTAGCTATAAGAGATAACAAAAATTACGTCAAACACATCACCAAATCCAGTTAACCCATTATACAAAAAGGTAAATGGACCCCCTAACAAGAATTTTTGGTGATGTAATTGCGCCACCTACTGACCAAAATCTAGATGATAGTCTGTACGGAAGACACACCCACAGTTCCCTATTGGTCCTATCAACTAGTGACGTGCAGAGAGTTTTCCCCTTTAAAAGTAAGGACAAAGGGAAGAGATACACATTTGGCCCATTGGATACTCTAAACACTCTCTTGGACATATAACAGCTAAGATCTGACATCTAAACCAAAAGCTGGACACACCTAATTCTTACTATTACCTTTTCCAACTAATATAACTTCAGAACTCTGAAAACTTTTCCATTTTCCACAGTTCACATCATACTTGCATGCAAAATTCCTGGGGCATATCTACACATCCGATAGAAAATCTACAACATAACTGGTAATTATGCTGGTTTTATTTAATTAAATGAAATTAATTATTTTTTACTACTAGCAGGAATTTATATCTGGATAAATATTGGTCAGATTGCAGCTATTAGAAATCATAAATAGCTAAGGAATATATGGTTATAAAAATTCCATTCCTGCAGGTGGAATAAAGATAACAATATATTAACGGTAAATTTGCCAAATGTTAGCATACCAAATTTTTATCCAGAGGTATTGACTTGTTCTGATATAAGATAGTGAATCTTAATTAGGAAAGTAAAAATTCTGCAAACGTAAAATCTGGTACAATTATTCTTATTGGATGGACAGAGGAACGGTCAAATTATCTGGTATGAACATTACTTTAATTGTAAAATTGCAATATAATAGGATATCTTGCCTATGAGGATTGTAGCTAGCAGTGGAAGAGTTAATTCAGTGTGATTTGACTGTCATCCAAAGTTTTTATTGCTTTACGCTGCACTGTTGTGTTCTGTGAAGTTATTTCTAAGTGAAGTAGTGTCATGTCGTAAATTTTGTTAAATTGCATAGAACTGTCGCTATTTAGCTGTCTATACTGTGTTGAAACCATTGCCATATTGTATACTTATGTTATACCTAAATATTCACTGATTATTGTCACGCATGTTACATATTATTAATATTTGTATTATTATTATTGTCACGATAAATTATATTTTTATAATTAATTTGTGATTACTGTGTGGAGCTAAATCATCTAGTGAAACTTCCTCTAGGATTAAAGAGAAATTGTGGGTAATTCTCAGCTTTAAATTATTATTCGGGGAACAGTGCTAAGATATCATTTTTTTTATATAATAAAAAAGATTAAATTAGTTTTTGACAATTTTTATGAAAATATTATTTTTAATATTTATCACCCCATAAATATGCTCACAACCCAAACTGCTAGATAGACACAGAGCTGCAGAATAAGCCTCCCACTCATACAAATAATACAAACAGCCCATACACACACACACACACACACACAGTGCCCACAAACACACCACTGACAATCCACATACACATAAATAACCCCAAGCAGACTCTTGCATGTAATACCACAAGCAGCCCCACATATACACACCACCAAATACACAATGTGACATATCATCCACAAACACAATTCCACAAGCAGCCCCATACACAGCCCACATTCATAGGTATCAGAAAACAATAGACCAGAAAATCCTCAGGGACATATATAATATAACAGCCGACATACGCACAAATACAATCATACAAAGAAACTGCAGCACCCATAAATAACACAAGCAAAATATGGCAACATACACACCTGAAGGACCAGCTCGTGAAGGAACTACAAGATTTTGTTTTGCCCAAGTACTACTAAATGGTTGCCTATCTCTGTATTAGAAACTTTGGTGGCAAGGAAAACATATTGTGGCGAAACCAACCTCGCCACTGGGCCCTGGAGAAGCCTGTTTGCTAGCCTCCTACCTACTGACTATGGCCCCTGGGTTATTT